>NC_139599.1:18031507-18034007 GCF_946808225.1 Silurus aristotelis | reverse complement strand
TGTTTCTGTGACGTCACTGCAGCTCTTGTGTAACGTCACTTTAAAACAGCGCAGTAACGTCTTTAAGGTCTCTTGTACAGGTGCATGAAATCAGAGTACCGGACATTGCTGCTGTAATAACTCTGAGTCATTCTTCAGCAGAAACCATTGAAAAACTCTTGATCAGGAATTGTGCTGCTGGAGATGTTTATAACACCAGATACACACACACACACACACACACTGATCAGAGTGACTAATCTGATTATTCAATACACATATTAATATCAGGTGTAAGCAAGTCATCAAGAAGCTTTCATTGTCATTTCAAACATATAGCTGACACAGTGAAATGACAATGTTTATGAACAGGAGTGTGCATCCGTTTGTCCTACACACAGAGTAAAGATCGCACTCCGATACCCTGTTTGTGTGTGTTTACAGGAATGCCGGATTGCCCATCCCATAGTGAAATGCACCTACTGTAGAACCGAGTTCCAACAGGAGAGGTAACACACACAGTCCATTCAGCAGTGAAGAATAATGAGATATCAGACATGTTCCTCATGTGATTCCACACTGACCGTTTATTACTACACAGCACCGGGTAGAACCTGTGTGTAATCATATTGTAAACAGCGTTCTGGTGTGTGTGATGGTGAAGGGTTTTGTGTGTGTGTGTGTGTGTGTGTGTGAGATGGGGAAGGTTGGTGTGTGTGTGTGTGTGTGTGTGTGTGTGAGATGGGGTAGGTTGGTGTGTGTGTGTGTGTGAGATGGGGAAGGTTGGTGTGTGTGTGTGTGTGTGTGTGTGTGTGTGATGGGGAAGGTTGGTGTGTGTGTGTGTGTGTGTGTGTGAGATGGGGAAGGTTGGTGTGTGATGGGGAAGGGTGGTGTGTGATGGGGAAGGGTGGTGTGTGTGTGTGTGTGTGTGTGTGTGTGTGTGTGTGTGTGTGTGATGGGGAAGGTTGGTGTGTGTGTGTGTGTGTGAGATGGGGAAGGTTGGTGTGTGTGTGTGTGTGTGTGTGTGTGTGTGTGTGTGTGTGTGTGTGTGAGATGGGGAAGGTTGGTGTGTGTGTGTGTGTGTGTGTGTGTGTGTGTGTGTGTGTGTGTGAGATGGGGAAGGTTGGTGTGTGTGTGTGTGTGTGTGTGTGTGTGTGTGTGTGTGTGTGTGTGAGAGATGGGGAAGGTTGGTGTGTGATGGTGAAGGGTGGTGTGTGATGGTGAAGGGTGGTGTGTGTGTGTGTGTGTGTGTGTGTGTGTGAGATGGGGAAGGTTGGTGTGTGTGTGTGTGTGTGTGTGTGAGATGGGGAAGGTTGGTGTGTGTGTGTGTGTGTGTGTGTGTGAGATGGGGAAGGTTGGTGTGTGTGTGTGTGTGTGTGTGTGAGATGGGGAAGGTTGGTGTGTGTGTGTGTGTGTGTGTGTGTGTGTGTGAGATGGGGAAGGTTGGTGTGTGTGTGTGTGTGTGTGTGTGTGTGTGTGTGTGTGTGTGTGTGAGATGGGGAAGGTGTGTGTGTGTGTGTGTGTGTGTGTGTGTGTGTGTGTGTGTGTGTGTGTGTGTGTGAGAGATGGGGAAGGTGTGTGTGTGTGTGTGTGTGTGTGTGTGTGTGTGTGTGTGTGTGTGTGTGTGTGTGTGTGTGAGATGGGGAAGGTTGGTGTGTGTGTGTGTGTGTGTGTGAGATGGGGAAGGTTGGTGTGTGTGTGTGTGTGTGAGATGGGGAAGGTTGGTGTGTGTGTGTGTGTGTGTGTGTGTGTGTGTGTGTGTGTGTGTGTGAGATGGGGAAGGTTGGTGTGTGTGTGTGTGTGTGTGTGATGGGGAAGGTTGGTGTGTGATGGTGAAGGGTGGTGTGTGATGGTGAAGGGTGGTGTGTGATGGTGAAGGGTGGTGTGTGTGTGTGTGTGTGAGATGGGGAAGGTTGGTGTGTGTGTGTGTGTGTGTGTGTGTGTGTGTGTGTGTGTGTGTGTGAGTGAGATGGGGAAGGTTGGTGTGTGTGTGTGTGCGTGTGTGTGTGTGTGTGTGTGTGAGATGGGGTGTGTGTGTGTGTGTGTGTGTGTGTGTGTGAGATGGGGTGTGTGTGTGTGTGTGTGTGTGTGTGTGAGATGGGGAAGGTGTGTGTGTGTGTGTGTGTGTGTGTGTGTGTGTGTGTGTGTGTGTGTGTGTGTGTGAGATGGGGAAGGTTGGTGTGTGTGTGTGTGTGTGTGTGTGTGTGTGTGTGTGTGTGTGTGTGTGTGTGTGTGTGTGTGAGATGGGGAAGGTTGGTGTGTGTGTGTGTGTGTGTGTGTGTGTGTGTGTGTGTGTGTGTGTGTGTGTGTGAGATGGGGAAGGTTGGTGTGTGTGTGTGTGTGTGTGTGTGTGTGTGTGTGAGATGGGGAAGGTTGGTGTGTGTGTGTGTGTGTGTGTGAGATGGGGAAGGTTGGTGTGTGTGTGTGTGTGTGTGTGAGATGGGGAAGGTTGGTGTGTGTGTGTGTGTGTGTGTGAGATGGGGAAGGTTGGTGTGTGTGTGTGTGTGTGTGAGATGGGGAA
>NC_139599.1:18024007-18026507 GCF_946808225.1 Silurus aristotelis | reverse complement strand
GCCCTATTTTTTCATTAGAATAGTACATGTTCTCACTTTATATATTTATTTATTATGAATAGAATGAGTTTATATGATTTGCAAATATTTGCATGGTTTTATTTACATTTTACAGTGTCAACTTTTTTAGAGTCTGGGTTGCTAAAGAACAAAGGTGATACACACTTAAGAGTTAATGTGTGTGTTGGGCCGGGTGTGTTGTGCTTTTGTAGATTGTGCTCTTGCTATAGACACACACGGGAGGTTGTATTGTCATAGTAACAGTGTTGTCCTTTATAGCCATAAATCATCATCCATTCAGAAGGAAACGCCAAAGAAGAAACCCAAACTGGAGCTGAAACCATCCAATGGAGACAGGTGTGTGTGGCTTCTGTGTCTGTGGTGTTGAAATGCACTTTAGTAGGTTTGATTTGAGCCTCTTCGTCCGTCTCTTCAGTAGCTCTATAGCGCAGTCAATGGACTCAGGTGGGACAGATAACTTCATCCTGATCAGTCAGCTGAAAGAGGAAGTGATGTCACTAAAGAGGCTGCTGCAGCAGAGAGACCAGACCATCCTAGAGAAGGACCGGAAGGTATACACACAAATAAATAAATACTTATCCAGGTGTCTTACACACAGCTTTAGGTTCCTGCTGCTTTTCACAAATGAGAAAGGTGTGTGTGTGTGTGTGTGTGTGTGTGTGTGTGTGTGTGTGTGTGTGTGTGTGTGTGTGTGTGTGTGTGTGTGTGTGTGTGTGTGTGTGTAGTTGACTGAGCTAAAGGCTGATTTTCAGTACCAGGAGTCGAACATGCGAGTGAAGATGAACAACATGGAGAAAGCTCATAAAGAGGCCATGGAGCAACAGCAGGTAGTGTGTGTGCATATGTGACAATATACACACTCAGTGTGTATATTTTCTTGTTTATTCCCTACCTTACTGTAATTCATCACCTGTCTTAATTCCAATTCCTGCACGTCTGTGTGACCCGTTTGCCTGTAGGCGAAGAACAGGGAGTTGATGAAACAGGTTGCTGCTCTCTCTAAAGGAAAGAAGCTTGATCGCACCAGCAGCTCCCTTTTGTTACCATGACGACAACCTCTCACCCACACATCCCAATGTGTTATCACTGTGAGGAAGCTGAGGCCGTATGAGTCACATCCAACAGCCCCCACCCCAATCCAATACCCCATTCACACACATTCACAAACAGACAACTTGTCTATCTCTACATCTGTATTGACCCCCCCCCCTCTCTCTCTCTCTCTCCCTCTCTCTCAATCTGCTGTCTCTATTCCTCCCCTATCAGTCTTCCTCTCCCAATCCTGTCCTGATCCTGTTTGCTGTCTCTTTCTCCATCTCTGATTATTCTGTCCCTCTTCTGGTGATACCACTAATGATGTCATGTATGCAGTCCTGCCCCAATCATGTGACTTGAGGGGTTATGCTGTGGACAAACTTGGTGGCTGGGCACACCGACCCTGCAGGACACGCGCACACACACACACACACACACACACACACACCATATGTCTGTCTATCTGCAGAGAGTGACTGTACAGCTGCCTGTCTCTCTGCCTGTCTGCCTGCATATGGGTGGGTTTTTAATCGCCGCAATGATGAGGATTTTATTATTCTGTTTGAAAAAGAATTGTTATTCATATTATAGGACTCTCTATCTATCTCTCTCTCTCTCTCTCTCTCTCTATCTATCTATCTATATATATTATAAGTCTTTGTACTGTGACACTTTTGTATTTTTTATTTTGTCCTCCAGAGTGTGGACATTTCAGGAACAATAAATCTTTTAAAACTTTTCTGACTCTGTTTTTGTGTGTGTGTGGGAGAAAGACTTCTCTTCTGAGATTATTTCAAATAAAATTGGATCTAAATCTGCTGTTCATCTTGGGAATTGTTATGGAGCATTTATTTATGTAGTAGCTTTAATAATGGATGCAAATCTCTATTTATGTAACATAATCTCACTCACAATAACGAAATCCGCCCCTAATTCTCTTATGAATTTTAAATCATACATCTTTACAGGATTATCTCTTGTATTATTATAAGCAGTTTTTATTTTTGTTACTAGTAGAATGTCATGTCTCTGCTCTTCCACTGGGGGCGCTGCAGACAGACAACGGTCTCAGATTTGTCCCTACCAGGTTGCTGTAGCAGTTTCCCCTGGTGTCGCGCGGTGGATTCTGGGAGATCAGCGCTGAGAGAAGGTAAGAGCTCTATAATAAAGCGCTGCTTATTAATGATGAATGTTCGGTAGAGGTTTAGCGGAGTGGAGCGGCGCTTGTACCGGGGTTTGTACTTCTCTACAGGCGCTGGAGCCCGGGATCGGCCTTAGCTTAACAGCGGTAACGGTGTTCATGCTAACACGTTAGCCCTGGCGCTGTACAGCCTGGGAGAGAGAGAGGGAGAGAGAGAGGAAGAGGAAGAGAAGAAAAGAGAAGATAAGATGAGAGAAGAGAAATAAGTAAACTGAATAAAAGATTATTGATCCCAAAGGGAAA
>NC_139599.1:18013730-18016230 GCF_946808225.1 Silurus aristotelis | reverse complement strand
TGCCAGGTGGAGAATGTCCCAGGGAGAAACTGTTGGGGGGGGGGGGGGAGAGAGAGAGAGAGAGAGAGAGAGAGAGAGAGAGAGAGAGAGAGAGAGAGAGAGTGTGTGTGTGTGTGTGTGTGTGTAATAACAGTTCTGTTTATTTCCTGTAGAACACACGTCTTCTTCCTCCTCTTCAAAGCGTCCTCGCCTTGATCAGATTCCTGCCGCAAACCTTGATGCAGACGACCCACTCACAGACGTACGACACACACACACACACACACACACACACACACACACACACATACTCACTGTGCAGACAGACAATAAGAGAGTTGTATAGATAAAACTATATAGAGAGTATAAACTGTTTGTTTGTGTGTAACAGGATGATGAGGATTCTGATTCCGCCTCTGACAGTGATGATGACACCGCCGCCCTGCTGGCCGAACTTGAGAAAATTAAGAAGGAGAGGGCAGAGGAGCAGGAGAGGAAGGTGAGAACCACTTTGCAATCACATGATCAATTTCTCACACACACACACACACACACACACACAATACTTGTTTAAATATAAAGTGTGTGTTTGTGTGTGTGTGTTTGTGTTTGTGTGTGTGTGTGTGTGTGTGTGTGTGTGTGTGTGTGTGTGTGTGTGTAGGAGCGGGAACAGAAAGCAGAGGAAGAGAGAATTCGAATGGAAAATATTCTGAGTGGTAATCCACTTCTCAATCTTGCTGGACAACCAACTCACACACCTAACACCTTCAGTGTCAAACGCAGGTCTCTCTCTCTCACACACACACACACACACACACACACACACACACACCATTTACATACTGTAAAAAACCTCACTTTTTCTATGAGTCTTATTTGTGTATGTGTGTGTGTGTGTGTGTGTGTTACAGATGGGACGATGATGTGGTCTTTAAAAACTGTGCTAAAGGTGTGGACGAGTCTCGGAAAGAGAAGCGTTTTATTAACGACACTCTGCGCTCCGAATTCCACAAAAAGTTTATGGAGAAATACGTTAAATAAGCTGTGCGACCTTTGTGAACTTGGATTCAGTTTAATATTTCCTTTTTAGTTCTTCTCATGATTTTTTGTTTGTTTGTGTAATAAAAGCTTCTGACTTCTTTATTACTGGTGTGCTTATTTTTATTTTTACCTCAGTAATAATGCGAGTGGGCCGAGTTAACAATTAGCAGTGTTTTGAGCTCTTTTCCTCCTCAATTGTTAAATTTCCATCACATGCCTTCATAAAGTCAGTCAGTGTACAGATTCTGGTCCAAACCTGACTGTTCAACTGCAGATTTATTTACACACTCAACATAATGAATGTTTCAGTATGAAGTCAAAAACTATTTTCAGTTTCTTCAGAATTTTTTTTCTCTGAAGTTAAAATCATGTATAAATACTGAGAGCCGACCAGATTATATCTGTAAGATTCTGAAGCTCTGCTCTAGAAAAGTAAACAAAGCATGAGCAAAGTTATAAAATCTTCTGAATATTATTGCCTCCTCTCTATCGTTAGGTCACGTCCCTAAACCCCTCAAGTTAGCAGTTATTAAGCCTCTCATTAAAAAACCTCATTTGGATCCAAGCACGCATCAAATTACAGACTCATTTCAAATCTCCCATTTCTGTCTAAGATTTTAGAAAAGATTGTCGAAGCCCAGTTCTGTTCCTACTTACAAGAGAACAATATCTTTGAGGAGTTTCAGTCAGGTTTCAGGCTCATTCATAGCACAGAAACTGCTCTAGTTACAATCACTAATGACCTGTTTTTAGCTTCAGACCAAGGCTTCATCTCGCTGTTAGTTTTACTAGATCTTAGTGCTGCATTCGACACTATAGATCATGATCTTCTCCTCGATCGCTTACAGAATTACATCGGTATTCAGGGACAGGCATTAAGCTGGTTTAAATCCTACCTGTCCAATCGTTACCATTTCGTAGATTTAAATGGAGAGCTATCCAGGATAATGCTAGTAAATTATGGCGTGCCACAAGGTTCAGTTCTAGGACCCCTGCTTTTCACAATATACATGCTTCCATTAGGAAATATTATTAGAAGGCATGGAATTAGCTTCCATTGTTATGCTGATGATACCCAGCTATATATTTCATCCAAACCAGGCGATACAGCTCAATTAGCTCGCATAACTGAGTGTGTTGAAGAAATAAGAGATTGGATGACCCATAACTTTCTGCTATTAAATTCTGATAAAACGGAGATTTTGCTCATCGGCCCAAAAAATAGTACACAGAAGCTCCAGCATCTCAGCCTGCATTTAGACGGTTGTTCTGTAACTACTAGTTCAACGGTAAAAGACCTGGGAGTTATTTTAGAGCAACTTTTAATAATCACATCAACCAAGTTACAAAAACAGCTTCTTCCACATTAGAAATATTTCTAAGCTAAGAAATATGTTACCTATATCTGATGCAGAGAAGCTCGTCCATGCGTTCATGACCTCCAGACTGGACTACTGTAATGCATTACTAGGTGGATGTC
>NC_139599.1:17991230-18008730 GCF_946808225.1 Silurus aristotelis | reverse complement strand
CAGGTCTTGGGTCAGCCAATCACAGCACAGAACACAACTGACAATTCAGAGCATGTAGACATGTAGGGCCTTGTGTAATGTTTCATCAACAGTGACCACTTTAAGGGTTAGGGTTAAAAATCAGTGTTTATTACAGGCACAGGAGTAAATCTTATACTGATGAGAAGGTCAGGAGTTCAAATCCCAGCAGCACAAAATCACCACTAGTGAGCCCTAAATATACTGTATATCACACTGTCCACTTTATTATTATATATATATTCTTGGCCAATCAACAAAATAAATAAAAGCTAATTTATGTAGATCAGTGTGATTCAGGTCCAGAGCTTCAGTTAATGTTCACCGTAAACATCTAAATAATTAAAAACAGTGAAGGTTGAAGATACCACATGAGATGGATTGAGTTTCTCAGAGACTGCTAAACTCCTGCTAAGATTGTCACACACAGCAGTCTATAGAGGTCACACAGAATACCTCTGGGCCTGTATCTTCATGTAAGGTTCTAAAGACCTGACCATTTTTTTATAAGAGAAGTTTAAGGAGATTCACAACACTTTCCTCCTCCAATCTCACTTTTCTTTCCAATACCATCCTTTCTTTTCTCCTATTAACATTTTACACCAACACTCATCTAACACAACAGGACCTCCAAACCACCCTGAGACCATCTAAGACACCTAACCAACAATGGTTCAGACTCTATCAGGACCTTCTCTGCTTCATCATTTAGATATCAACAGCTACTGTCCTTAAAAATGTGATTTATTGACTCAAGTGATTTGCCTACACAAATGCAAATGATACTGCAGGGTTCTTCACTGGTTCTCCTTTTATCAGGAAGACAGAATCTCACTAATTAACCATAGTATCAAGTTTATCGGGATCATTACTATCACAGCTCAGATATTTTAGCATTTACGTGTGTGTGTGTGTGTGTGTGTGTGTGTGTGTGTGTGTGTGTGTGTGTGTGTGTGTGTGTGTAGGCCTGAGGACATGTATGTTGGTTATCTTCCATTGGCTCATGTTCTGGAGCTGACAGCAGAAATATCCTGTCTGAGTCACGGCTGCCGGATTGGATACTCCTCACCACACACACTCTCAGACCAGGTACCCCCCTCCCCCCCGACACACACACACACACACACACACACACACACACACACACACACACACACACACACACACACACACAGTTTATCATGAGTCAGTTTGTTTGTGTTACTGAGTCACAGAAAGACGCGTTACACAACCGAGGAGACGATTTTGATCACTAATTCATCTTTACTTTTATAAGCAACTTTTTGTGTTTTTCAGTGATGCGGAAGTGAACTGATTAATAATGAGGAGTGTGTGTGTGTGTGTGTGAGACTGTAAGTCACTGGTTTTCACAAAATTGTGTTCTTTCTCTCCATTGTTGTGTGTGTGTGTGTGTGTGTGTGTGTGTGTGTGTGTGTATATATGTGAAGTCCAGTAAAATAAAGCGAGGCAGTAAAGGAGACTGCACTGTCCTCAAACCCACTCTCATCGCTGCTGTTCCAGTAAGACAACACACATACACACACACACACACACACACACACACACACACACACACACACACACACACACACCTTCACACCATTATGTCTCTCTGCAGAATAATTCTGTCTATTTCTTTACCTTTGTTCCCTCTGAACTTAAAAAATCTATTCAACATTTGTGTTGAAGGAGTGATGGTGTGTGTGTGTGTGTGTGTGTGTGTGTGTGTGTGTGTGTGTGTGTGTGGGGGGGGGGGGGGGGGGGGTTATAGGATGGGGTTTTAAGCGTATCCATGTTGTTGGGAGCACGTGTGAACTTAATGTGTGTGTGTGTGTGTGTGTGTGTGTGTGTGTGTAGGAGATTATGGATCGTATCTATAAGAATGTAATGAGTAAGGTATCAGAGATGAGCACACTACAGAGGGTGCTGTTTAATATGGCCTACAAATACAAAGTACAGCAGCTGGAACACGGAGCAGATACACCCATATGTAACACGTGAGTCTTTCTCTCTCACACACACACGCACACACACTCTTGTGAGGTTAATGTGTTTGGGTGTGTGTGTGTGTGTGTGTGTGTATGGGTTATAGGATGGTGTTTAAGCGTATATCCATGTTGTTGGGAGGGCGTGTGAGGTTGATGCTCAGTGGTGGAGCTCCCCTTTCTCCTGACACACACCGTTTCATCAAAGTGTGTTTCTGCCCCGTCACCATTGGTTATGGCCTCACAGAGACCTGTGGGGCAGCAACCATCTCAGTGTGTATGTACGCACATGCGCACACACACACACACACACACACACACACACACACACACACACACACACACACACACGGTTTCTGATGCTTGTTTTTTGTATAGTTACATTCTGACAGGAGAGTCCATGTGTTTCTAATTCAGGTGCTATTACTTTTAGTAATAAAATAGCTAGTGTAATAGAGCAAAGTTTGTGTGTGTGTGTGTGTGTGTGTGTGTGTGTGTGTGTGTGTGTGTGTGTGTGTGTGTGTAGTTTCTGATTGTACCACAGGACGTGTTGGGGCACCACTTATTTGCTCTGAGCTCAAACTGCGAGACTGGGCTGAGGGTAACACACACACACACACACACCAACAACAACAACACTGAATTACTACAACACTCTTATACACACTAGTGAAAGAGTGTGGGTTACTGAAAAGAAGCTTCACCTCCTTTCCCAGGAGGTTACACCACTCAGGACAAGCCCCATCCCCGAGGTGAGATTCTGATTGGTGGGCCGAATGTTGCCATGGGATACTACGGAAAGGAGACTGAGGGAGAGAGCGGGGAATTCTGGGTAGATGAGGCAGGGCAACGCTGGTTCTGTACAGGTGATGTAGGGGAGGTGCATCCTGATGGCTGCTTACAAATAGTTGGTGAGTGTCAAATCAATCCAATCACGACTGGACTAACCCAATCACAACCCAAATAACCCAATCACAACCCAAATAACCCAATCACAACCTGACTAACCCAATCACAACCTGACTAACCCAATCACAACCTAAATAACCCAATCACAACCTGACTAACCCAATCACAACCTAAATAACCCAATCACAACCTAAATAACCAAATCACAATGCGACTAACCCAATCACAACCTGATTAACCCAATCACAACCTAAATAACCCAATCACAACCTAAATAACCAAATCACAATGCGACTAACCCAATCACAACCTGACTAACCCAATCACAACCTAAATAACCAAATCACAACCCGACTAACCCAATCACAACGCGACTAACCCAATCACAACCTGACTAACCCAATCACAAGCCAAATAACCCAATCACAACCTGACTAACCCAATCACAACCTGACTAACCCAATCACAACCCGACTAACCCAATCACAACCCGACTAACCCAATCACAACCTGACTAACCCAATCACAAGACAAACAACCCAATCACAACCTGACTAACCCAATCACAACCTAAATAACACAATCACAACCTAAATAACCCCATCACAACCTAAATAACCCAATCACAACCCGACTAACCCAATCACAACCCGACTAACCCAATCACAACCCAAATAACCCAATCACAACCCGACTAACCGAATCACAACCTAAATAACGCAATCACAACCCAAATAACACAATCACAACCCGAATAACCTAATCACAAATCGACTAACCCAATCACAACCCGACTAACCCAATCACAACCTAAATAACCCAATCACAACCCAAATAACCCAATCACAACCTAAATAAACCAATCACAACCTGACTAAACCAATCACAACCCAAATAACCCAATCACAACCTAAATAACCCAATCACAACGCGACTAATCCAATCACAACCTGACTAACCCAATCACAAGCCAAATAACACAATCACAACCCAAATAACCCAATCACAACCTGACTAACCCAATCACAACCTAAATAACACAATCACAACCCAAATAACACAATCACAACCTGACTAACCCAATCACAACCTAAATAACACAATCACAACCCAAATAACACAATCACAACCCAAATAACCCAATCACAAATCGACTAACCCAATCACAACCTAAATAACCCAATCACAACCCGACTAACCCAATCACAACCCAAATAACCCAATCACAACCCGACTAACCCAATCACAACCCGACTAACCCAATCACAACCCGACTAACCCAATCACAACCCGACTAACCCAATCACAACCCGACTAACCCAATCACAACCCGACTAACCCAATCACAACCTAAATAACCCAATCACAACCTGACTAACCCAATCACAACCCAAATAACCCAATCACAACCTAAATAACCCAATCACAACCCGACTAACCCAATCACAACCCGACTAACCCAATCACAACGCGACTAACCCAATCACAACGCGACTAACCCAATCACAACCTGACTAACCCAATCACAACCTGACTAACCCAATCACAACGCGACTAACCCAATCACAACGCGACTAACCCAATCACAACCCAAATAACCCAATTTATTTAAAGACACAGCTGCTGTCACCTGACTTGTATTAATACAAATAATAATGACCAACAAAAATAGTAATAATAATAATAATAATAATAATAGTCTTCTTCTATTGCTTTCGGCTTCCCCCATCTACCTGTCTCTCTTCCTGACTGTCTGTAACTGTCTTCCCTCACCACATCCATAAACCTCCTCCTTGGTCTTCCTCTTTTCCTCCTTCCTGGTGTCTCCATCCTCAGCATTCTCCTACTGATATACCCCATGTCCCTCCTCTGCACATGTCCAAACCATCTCAATCTCACCTCCCTCACCTTGTCTCCAAAACGTCCTACGTGTTGTCCCTCTAATGAACTCCTTTCTAATCCTGTCCATCGTCGTCAATCTAAACGAACATCTCAACATCTTCAGCTCTGCTACCTCCAGCTCCACCTCCTGTCTTTTACTCAATGCCACTGTCTCTAATCCATACAACATCTCAGGTCTCACCACAGTCCTATAAACTTTCCCTTTCACTCTCACAGATACTCTTCTATCACAAATCACTCCTGCTATCACTCTTCTCCACCCACTCCACCCTGCCTGCACTCTTTTCTTCACTTCTCTAACACACTCTCCATTACTTTGCACTGTTGACCCCAGGTACCTGAACTCCTCCACCTTCTCCACCTCTTCTCCCTGCAACCGCACCCCTCCACTGCCCTCCCTCTCATTTACATATTGATGCAGTCCAACCTCCACCCTAAACCAGTCAGTCGTACCTACTGCACACTTCACTGCTGTCACACTGTCCTCATACATGTCCTGCACCACCCTCACATACTCCTCTGACACACCTGACTTCCTCATACAATACCACAACTCCTCTCTCCACCCTGTCATACGCTTTCTCTAAATCCACAAATATACAAAGCAGCTCCTTCTGATCTTCTCTATACTTCTCCATCAACATCCTCAAAGCAAATAATGCGTCTGTGGTGCTCTTCCTCGGCATGAAACCACACTGTTGCTCACAGATGGTCACCTCTTCTCTCAGCCTGGCTTCCACTACTCTTTCCCATAACTTCATGGTGTGACTGATCAACTTTATTCCCCTGTAGTTACTGCAGGTCTGCACATCTCCCTTATTCTTAAAGATCAGTACCAGTACACTCCTTCTCCATTCCTCAGGCATCTTCTCACCTTCCAAAATTCTGTTAATTCTGTTTTATTGAAATCTACTACAATCACCAATCACCTTCTACCACTTCATCTAACTCACTCCAGAATTGTTCCTTCTCCTCCATCTCACAACCCACTTGTGGAGCATAAGCACTGATGACATTTATCATCACGCCTTCAACTTTCAGCTTCATGTTCATCACCCTATCAGAAACTCTCTTCACCTCCACTACACTCTTACTGTACTCTTCCTTCAGAATCCCCCTACACCATTTCTCCTTTCATCCACACCATAATAGAACAGTTTAAACACCTCCAATGTTCCTGGTCTTACTCCCTTTCCACTTGGTCTCCTGAACATCTCTACCTTTCTTCTCTTCATCATATCAGCTCCCTCTCTCCCTTTACCAGTCATAGTACCAACATTTAAAGTAACAACCTGAACCTCCACTTCTCCTCCACTTCTCCTTTCCCTGCTGTCTCTGTAGACGTCTTCCTCCTCTCCTTCACCTCCTTCAGCCAACAGAAGCACAATTTACACCGGTACCCTGTTGGTTAATGATACCTCTAGTGGTTGTTGGTAACCCGGGCCTCGACCGATCCGCTATGGAATTCTGATTTCTGATCCGCATATTTGATTTGGTACATGTTTTACACTGGATGTCCTTCATAACACAAACCTCCACATTTACCCGGGCTTGGGACCGGCACGAAGAGTGCACTGGCCTGTGCAACACTAATGACTGGGTTAATAATAATAATAATAATAATAATAGTAATAGTAATAATAATAATAATAATAATAATAATAATAATAATAATAATATTAATAATAATACCCCCCCGTTCCCCCTCTCCCCCATCCCCAGACCGTAAGAAGGACTTGGTGAAGCTGCAGGCAGGTGAATACGTTTCTCTGGCAAAGGTGGAGGCGGCGCTGAAGAACTGTCCACTAATTGACAACATCTGTGTCTTCGCTAACAGGTTAACTCTCTCTCTCAACCATCACCCCCCCCCCCCCCCCCCACACACACACACACACACACACACACACTGAAACATTGAGATTCTGTGATCTATTCTTTACTCTCTCTGACCAATCAGCAATCAGAACTACATCATCAGCTTTGTGGTGCCCAATCAGAAGCAACTGACTGAACTTGCCAATAAGAATGGGATTAAGGGAAAGTGGGAGGAGCTCTGTAATCATGCTACCCTGGAACAGGAAGTCCTAAAAGCTATTAAAGGGGTTGCTACAACCAGTAAGCCACACCCCTATTTCTATTTGGTCTTGTCTGTTTTTTCTATCATCTGTATTCATTTATTTGTAAGCGCGTGTGTGTGTGTGTGTGTGTGTGTGTGTGTGTGTGTGTGTGTGTGTGTAGATAAGCTGCAGAGGTTTGAGGTTCCCATAAAGGTGCGTCTCAGCTCTCAGGCCTGGACTCCGGAAACAGGACTTGTTACTGATGCATTTAAGCTGAAGAGAAAAGAATTACAGACACACTACAAACATGACATCGAGAGGATGTATGGAGCCAAATAACACACACACACACACACACACACACACACACACACACACACACACACACACACACACACTGGATATAGGTACTTGTATGTAGAGATTGTGTGCTGCCCCCTGGTGGATCCATATCATCACTCTCAATATTTAGTTTATAAAATGGTGGATGGAGTAAACTTTTAATGAATTGATATATTTATAAAAATGTTCATATTTTCAAAAATCATATGAAAAAAATCACAATTTATTTGATTATTTCAGTAACATGCACATGGGGTCTGTGTCACTAAACGAAATGAGTTTATTATTCCTCCAAGGAAATATTCCTGACATGTAAATTATTTCTTTTCCTAAATGCCTGTATTTATATAAAGAATTTGTGTGTGTGTGTGTGTGTGTGTGTGTGTGTGTGTATGTGTGAAGGTGACATGTTCTGGATGAACTGGAAATACCAGGCTTGAGATAATGGAGGTTCATCTGCTTTACACCATGTTAAATTCCTCCCACCCCATGTTTTCATGCCTGTTAGCCACATTAGCATTTCTAATCAATTTACTAGTCTTCATATTGGATATGTTTATTTTGATACGAAGTACATGTTTATGACCTCTGAACCGGGTCTTGTTTCAATTCAGCTGGTTTTAAAGTGTGCACTTTTGTGATTTTTATAAAGGATAAAGATTTTGCTACCAATATTCATAAACATCTCTTTATTTCTCTTTATTGTGTGTGTGTGTGTGTGTGTGTGTGTGTGTGTGTGTGTGTGTTATATTTATTCAGTACTGTGTAGTTTACTGTACTGTAGAAAAGTTTACTGTGTTGTGGTGTAGTTCTTTCTGCAGTTTAGTGTAGTCTACTGTAGTGTAGTTTTCTGCAGTTGATTGTAGTTTACTGTGGTGTAGTGTAGTTTACTGCAGTTAAGTGTAGTCTACTGTAATGTAGTTGTTAGATTTTTATCATGCCCAAACGAAACTTAATTCTTGGAGAGGTTTTCCATACGACCCGCGGTGCCTTTCCGACATCAGGGAAGAAGAAATACACAGCACACAGAATGCATGTTCTTCCTCTTCTTCTGTTTATTGCAGGTAGCAGAACGTATATATACACATACAGAGAAAGGGCTGTCCTAAACTTGTTTCCTGTTTAGATAAGAGGATATACTAGCCGGAGATGTGTGAACCCAGATAAGACTCCCTGTTTCCCTTACAGACTAACATCGTAATTATTCTATAGACACTGAACAGACAAAGGGATATGTGTGAGATAGTGTGAGAAACATCTTAACACTAACAGTAGTTTACTGCCGTTGAGTGTAGTTTACTGTAGTGTAGTATACTGGAGTTGAGTGAAGTTTAGTTTGCTGTAGTTTACCGCAGTTGAGTGTAGTTTACTGTGGTGTAGTTTACTGCAGTTGAGTGTAGTTTACTGTGTTGTAGTGTACTTTACTGCGGTTGAGTGTAGTTTACTGTAGTGTAGTACACTGGAGTTGAGTGAAGTTTCCCGTTGTGTGGCGTAGTTTACTGTGGTGTGGTGTAGTTTGCTGCAGTTGAGTCTTGTTTACTATAGTGTGATGTAGTTTACTTTAGTTGAGTGTATTTTATGGTAATGTGGAGCAGTTTGGTGTAATTCATGGCGCATTGTAGTTGTTGTAGCTAAGGAAGTTTTATGTAATGTGGTGTAGTTGGTTGTAGGTTAGAAGTTTACCGTGATGTGGTGTAGTTTGCTCTTGTTGAGTGTAGTTTGCTGTAGTGTTGTTTAGTTCGCTGTTGCTGAATGTAGTTTAATGTAGTTAGGTGTAGTTTACTGTAGTTAAGTATAGTTTACTTTAGTATGGTGTAGTTTTGTTGTAGTTAAGTTTAGTTTGCTGTAGTGTAGTTTGTTGTAGGCAAGTGTAATTAGCTGTAGTTGAGAGTAGTTTACTGCAGTTAAGTCTAGTTTACTTTAGTGTGGAGTTTTGCTGTAGTTGATTGTAGTTTACTGTAGTGTGGTGTGGTTGTTTGTAGTTGAGTATAATTTACTGTAGTATGGTGTAGTTTGTTGTGGGTGAGTGTAGTTTGCTGTTGCTGAATGTAGTTTACTGTGGTGTGGTGTAGTTTGTTGTAGGTGAGTGTAGTTTACTGTAGTGTCGTGTAGTTTGTTGTAGGTGAGTGTAGTTTACTGTTGCTGAGTGTAGTTTACTCTGTTCTGCAGTTGTATGGTGTAGTTTTCTGTTGCTGAGTGTAGTTTACTGTAGTGCAGTTTAGCTTGATGTTGTCGAGTGTAGCTTACAGTAGTGTGGTGTAGTTTGTTCTAGTTAAGTTTAGTTTGCTGTATGGTGATGTAGTTTGCTGTAGCTGATGCAATTAACTGTTGTGTGGTGTGGTTTACTGTAACTGAGTGTAGTTTACTCTATTGGGTGTAGTTTGTAGAGCTGAATGTAGTTTTCTGTAGTTGACTGTAAATTACTGTGGTGCATTGTAGTTTATTGTAGTGTGGTGTAGTTTACTGTAGTGTCGTATAGCAGTGGTTTGAGACACAGCCCAAATTGATGAAGTGGTTGAATGTAGTAGTAGTAGTAGTAGTAGTAGAGGTACAGCAGTGGTTTGGGACGCGACCCGAGTTCCTTCCCGGCTGCTGCAGTTTTGTCTCTGGGCGGCAGGTGGCGCAGGAGTACGAGTTCGCTGCAGCCCCAGCGGTGAAAACACGGAGCATTAGCTCAGTAGCGTAATAAACCCGTGTGCTTTAGTCAGTATTCATGTAAACTTGTCATATGATCCGTGTATTTAGGTTTTCTCCGCTCTACACGGACCGGAACTGCAGCTGACGGAGCGGATCTGCTCCACATCTCCACTCAGGTCAGAGTTACAAAATGGCGGACAGGGGCTTAGCGGCTCGGCTTTTATTATTGTTAATGTTATTTAAAACAGTTATTATTATATTATTGTATACAGTACACACCGGTTCGGTTCCCCTGCAGGCCGTGGTGCTGATCCGCTTTCTCCCAGCTGTGGGACCGGAACACATTTGCCTCACTAAGCCTTCAGTTTAGCTTCTCCTTTAGCCGCCTCGCACTGAGCAGTGTCGCCTGTTAGCCAGTTAGCTTGTGTTGCAGGTTAACTTCACCACTGTCCGAGGCTAATACTGCTAACACGTATTAATGATTACTTCACAATAATAACACAATAGTGTAGTTTTGTGTAGTTACACTTCTCTGTGTTCACTATGCACTGAGAGACACTGCACAGTTACCCACTGTGTTTATTAGCCGCTAGCTAAGATGGAGGACAGCGCGAGGAGCAGTGTTTACGGAAGAGACTTATATTCTCACTGTAACACACACACACACACTTACTCTCTCACACATTCTCACTGCAACACACACACACTTACTCTCTCACACATTCTCACTGTCACACACACACTTACTCTCTCACATATTCTCACTGCAACACACACACACTTACTCTCTCACACATTCTCACTGTCACACACACACTTACTCTCTCACATATTCTCACTGCAACACACACACACTTACTCTCTCACACATTCTCACTGCAACACACACACACTTACTCTCTCACATATTCTCACTGCAACACACACACACTTACTCTCTCACACATTCTCACTGCAACACACACACACTTACTCTCTCACATATTCTCACTGCAACACACACACACTTACTCTCTCACACATTCTCACTGTCACACACACTTACTGTCTCACACACACTCACTGTAACACACACTCTGTCTCACATACTTACTGTAACACACACACTTACTGTCTCACACACACTCACTGCAACACACACACACTTACTCTCTCACACATTCTCACTGTCACACACACACTTACTCTCTCACACATTCTCACTGTCACACACACTTACTGTCTCACACACACTCACTGTAACACACACTCTGTCTCACATACTTACTGTAACACACACACTTACTGTCTCACACACACTCACTGCAACACACACACACTTACTCTCTCACACATTCTCACTGTCACACACACTTACTGTCTCACACACACTCACTGTAACACACACTCTGTCTCACATACTTACTGTAACACACACACACACACACACTTACACTCTCACACATTCTCACTGTCTCACACACACACACTTACTCTCTCACACATTCTCACTGTCACACACACTTACTCTCTCACACATTCTCACTGTCACACACACACACTTACTCTCTCACACATTCTCACTGTCACACACACACACACTTACTCTCTCACACATTCTCACTGTCACACACACACACACTTACACTCTCACACATTCTCACTGTCACACACACACACACACTTACTCTCTCACACATTCTCACTGTCACACACACTTACTCTCTCACACATTCTCACTGTCACACACACACACACTTACTCTCTCACACATTCTCACTGCAACACACACACACTTACTCTCTCACACATTCTCACTGTCACACACACACACTTACTCTCTCACACATTCTCACTGTCACACACACTTACTGTCTCACACACACTCACTGTAACACACACTCTGTCTCACATACTTACTGTAACACACACTTACTGTCTCACACACACTCACTGTAACACACACACACTTACTCTCTCACACATTCTCACTGTCACACACACTTACTGTCTCACACACACTCACTGTAACACACACTCTGTCTCACATACTTACTGTAACACACACACTTACTGTCTCACACACACTCACTGCAACACACACACACTTACTCTCTCACACATTCTCACTGTCACACACACACTTACTCTCTCACACATTCTCACTGTCACACACACTTACTGTCTCACACACACTCACTGTAACACACACTCTGTCTCACATACTTACTGTAACACACACACTTACTGTCTCACACACACTCACTGCAACACACACACACTTACTCTCTCACACATTCTCACTGTCACACACACTTACTGTCTCACACACACTCACTGTAACACACACTCTGTCTCACATACTTACTGTAACACACACACACACACACACTTACACTCTCACACATTCTCACTGTCTCACACACACACACTTACTCTCTCACACATTCTCACTGTCACACACACTTACTCTCTCACACATTCTCACTGTCACACACACACACTTACTCTCTCACACATTCTCACTGTCACACACACACACACTTACTCTCTCACACATTCTCACTGTCACACACACACACACTTACACTCTCACACATTCTCACTGTCACACACACACACACACTTACTCTCTCACACATTCTCACTGTCACACACACTTACTCTCTCACACATTCTCACTGTCACACACACACACACTTACTCTCTCACACATTCTCACTGTCACACACACACACTTACTCTCTCACACATTCTCACTGTCACACACACTTACTGTCTCACACACACTCACTGTAACACACACTCTGTCTCACATACTTACTGTAACACACACTTACTGTCTCACACACACTCACTGTAACACACACACACTTACTCTCTCACACTCACTGTAACACTCACACACTCTCACTGTCTTACACACTCACTGTAACACACTTACTCTTTCACACACTCTCACTGTAATACACACACACACTTAGTCACTCACACACTCACTGTAATACAAACACTGTCTCACATACTCACTGTAACACACACACACACACTTACTGTCTCACACACACTCACTGTAACACACACACTTACTGTCTCACACACATTTACTGTAGCACACACACACTTACTGTCTTACACATACTCACTGTAACACACACACACTTAATCTCACACTCACTGTAACACTCACACACTCTCACTGTCTTACACACTCACTGTAACACACTCTTACTCTTTCACACACTCTCACTGTAATACACACACACACACACTTAGTCTCTCACACACACTCACTGTAACACTCACACACTCACTGTAACACACACAAACACTCAATCTCTCACACACTCTGTGTAACACACACACACACACACACACTCTCTCTCACACACACACTCTCTCTCACACTCTGTGTAACACACACACACACACACACACACTCTAACTCTCTCACACACTCTCAGTGTAACACACACACTCTCACACACTCAGTGTAACACACACACACACTTACTCTCACACACTTTCACTGTAACACACTATCTCACACATTCTTACTGTAACACACACTTACTCTCTCACACACTCTCACTGTAATACACACACACTTACACTCTCACACACTCTCACTGTAATACACACACACTTACTTTCACTCACATACACGCACACTTAATCTCTCACACATTCTCACTGTCACACACACACACTTACTCTCTCACACATTCTCACTGTCACACACACTTACTGTCTCACACACACTCACTGTAACACACACTCTGTCTCACATACTTACTGTAACACACACACTTACTGTCTCACACACACTCACTGTAACACACACACTTACTCTCTCACATATTCTCACTGCAACACACACACACTTACTCTCTCACACATTCTCACTGTCACACACACACACTTACTCTCTCACACATTCTCACTGTCACACACACACACTTACTCTCTCACACATTCTCACTGTCACACACACTTACTGTCTCACACACACTCACTGTAACACACACTCTGTCTCACATACTTACTGTAACACACACACACACACACACTTACACTCTCACACATTCTCACTGTCACACACACACACACACTTACTCTCTCACACATTCTCACTGTCACACACACACACTTACTCTCTCACACATTCTCACTGTCACACACACACACTTACTCTCTCACACATTCTCACTGTCACACACACACACACTTACTCTCTCACACATTCTCACTGTCACACACACACACTTACTCTCTCACACATTCTCACTGTCACACACACTTACTGTCTCACACACACTCACTGTAACACACACTCTGTCTCACATACTTACTGTAACACACACACACACACACACACTTACACTCTCACACATTCTCACTGTCACACACACACACACTTACTCTCTCACACATTCTCACTGTCACACACACTTACTCTCTCACACATTCTCACTGTCACACACACTTACTGTCTCACATACTTACTGTAACACACACACACACACACACACTTACACTCTCACACATTCTCACTGTCACACACACACACACTTACTCTCTCACACATTCTCACTGTCACACACACTTACTCTCTCACACATTTTCACTGTCACACACACACACTTACTCTCTCACACATTCTCACTGTCACACACACACACTTTCTCACACATTCTCACTGTCACACACACACACACACACTTACTCTCTCACACATTCTCACTGTCACACACACACACTTACTCTCTCACACATTCTCACTGTCACACACACTTACTGTCTCACACACACTCACTGTAACACACACTCTGTCTCACATACTTACTGTAACACACACACACACACTTACTCTCTCACACATTCTCACTGTCACACACACACACTTACTCTCTCACACATTCTCACTGTCACACACACACACTTACTCTCTCACACATTCTCACTGTCACACACACTTACTGTCTCACACACACTCACTGTAACACACACTCTGTCTCACATACTTACTGTAACACACACACTTACTGTCTCACACACACTCACTGTAACACACACACACTTACTCTCTCACACTCACTGTAACACTCACACACTCTCACTGTCTTACACACTCACTGTAACACACTTACTCTTTCACACACTCTCACTGTAATACACACACACTTAGTCACTCACACACTCACTGTAATACAAACACTGTCTCACATACTCACTGTAACACACACACACACACTTACTGTCTCACACACACTCACTGTAACACACACACTTACTGTCTCACACACATTTACTGTAGCACACACACACTTACTGTCTTACACATACTCACTGTAACACACACACACTTAATCTCACACTCACTGTAACACTCACACACTCTCACTGTCTTACACACTCACTGTAACACACTCTTACTCTTTCACACACTCTCACTGTAATACACACACACACACTTAGTCTCTCACACACACTCACTGTAACACTCACACACTCACTGTAACACACACACACACACTCAATCTCTCACACACTCTGTGTAACACACACACACACACACACACACACACACACACACACACACACACACACACACTCTCTCACACTCTGTGTAACACACACACACACACACACACACACACACACTCTCTCTCACACACTCTCAGTGTAACACACACACTCTCACACACTCAGTGTAACACACACACACACTTACTCTCACACACTTTCACTGTAACACACTATCTCACACATTCTTACTGTAACACACACTTACTCTCTCACACACTCTCACTGTAATACACACACACTTACACTCTCACACACTCTCACTGTAATACACACACACTTACTTTCACTCACATACACGCACACTTAATCTCTCACACATTCTCACTGTCACACACACACACTTACTCTCTCACACATTCTCACTGTCACACACACTTACTGTCTCACACACACTCACTGTAACACACACTCTGTCTCACATACTTACTGTAACACACACACTTACACTCTCACACACACTCACTGTAACACACACACACTTACTCTCTCACATATTCTCACTGCAACACACACACACTTACTCTCTCACACATTCTCACTGTCACACACACACACACACTTACTCTCTCACACATTCTCACTGTCACACACACACACTTACTCTCTCACACATTCTCACTGTCACACACACACACTTACTCTCTCACACATTCTCACTGTCACACACACTTACTGTCTCACACACACTCACTGTAACACACACTCTGTCTCACATACTTACTGTAACACACACACACACACACTTACACTCTCACACATTCTCACTGTCACACACACACACACACTTACTCTCTCACACATTCTCACTGTCACACACACTTACTCTCTCACACATTCTCACTGTCACACACACACACTTACTCTCTCACACATTCTCACTGTCACACACACACACACTTACTCTCTCACACATTCTCACTGTTACACACACACACTTACTCTCTCACACATTCTCACTGTCACACACACTTACTGTCTCACACACACTCACTGTAACACACACTCTGTCTCACATACTTACTGTAACACACACACACACACACACTTACACTCTCACACATTCTCACTGTCACACACACACACACACTTACTCTCTCACACATTCTCACTGTCACACACACACACTTACTCTCTCACACATTCTCACTGTCACACACACACACTTTCTCACACATTCTCACTGTCACACACACACACTTACTCTCTCACACATTCTCACTGTCACACACACTTACTGTCTCACACACACTCACTGTAACACACACTCTGTCTCACATACTTACTGTAACACACACTTACTGTCTCACACACACTCACTGTAACACACACACTTACTCTCTCACACTCACTGTAACACTCACACACTCTCACTGTCTTACACACTCACTGTAACACACTTACTCTTTCACACACTCTCACTGTCTTACACACACACACTTAGTCACTCACACACTCACTGTAATACAAACACTGTCTCACATACTCACTGTAACACACACACACACTTACTGTCTCACACACACTCACTGTAACACACACACACTCACTGTCTTACACATACTCACTGTAACACACACACACTTAATCTCACACTCACTGTAACACTCACACACTCTCACTGTCTTACACACTCACTGTAACACACTCTTACTCTTTCACACACTCTCACTGTAATACACACACACACACTTAGTCTCTCACACACACTCACTGTAACACTCACACACTCACTGTAACACACACACACACTCAATCTCTCACACACTCTGTGTAACACACACACACACACACACACACACACACACACACACACACACTCTCTCACACTCTGTGTAACACACACACACACACACTCTAACTCTCTCACACACTCTCAGTGTAACACACACACTCTCACACACTCAGTGTAACACACACACACACTTACTCTCACACACTTTCACTGTAACACACTATCTCACACATTCTTACTGTAACACACACTTACTCTCTCACACACTCTCACTGTAATACACACACACTTACACTCTCACACACTCTCACTGTAATACACACACACTTACTTTCACTCACATACACGCA
>NC_139599.1:17958730-17976230 GCF_946808225.1 Silurus aristotelis | reverse complement strand
CCCCTCCACTCTCGCAGGTCAGAGACAGACAGACACACACACACACACCTCCACTCTCCCAGGTCAGAGACAGACACACACACACACACACACACACACACCTCCACTCTCGCAGGTCAGAGACAGACACACACACACACACACACACACACACACCCTCCACTCTCGCAGGTCAGAGACAGACACACACACACACACACACACACACACCCCTCCACTCTCGCAGGTCAGAGACAGACACACAAACACACACACACACACACCCCTCCACTCTCGCAGGTCAGAGACAGACACACAAACACACACACACACACACCCCTCCACTCTCGCAGGTCAGAGACAGACAGACACACACACACACACCTCCACTCTCCCAGGTCAGAGACAGACACACACACACACACACACACACACACACACACACACCTCCACTCTCGCAGGTCAGAGACAGAAACACACACACACACACACACCTCCACTCTCGCAGGTCAGAGACAGAAACACACACACACACACACACCTCCACTCTCGCAGGTCAGAGACAGAAACACACACACACACACACACCTCCACTCTCGCAGGTCAGAGACAGAAACACACACACACACACACACCTCCACTCTCGCAGGTCAGAGACAGAAACACACACACACACACACACACCTCCACTCTCGCAGGTCAGAGACAGAAACACACACACACACACACACACCTCCACTCTCGCAGGTCAGAGACAGAAACACACACACACACACACACCTCCACTCTCGCAGGTCAGAGACAGAAACACACACACACACACACACCTCCACTCTCGCAGGTCAGAGACAGAAACACACACACACACACACACCTCCACTCTCGCAGGTCAGAGACAGAAACACACACACACACACACACCTCCACTCTCGCAGGTCAGAGACAGAAACACACACACACACACACACACACACCTCCACTCTCGCAGGTCAGAGACAGAAACACACACACACACACACCTCCACTCTCGCAGGTCAGAGACAGAAACACACACACACACCTCCACTCTCGCAGGTCAGAGACAGACACACACACACACACACACACACCTCCACTCTCGCAGGTCAGAGACAGACACACACACACACACACACACACCTCCACTCTCGCAGGTCAGAGACAGACAAACACACACACACACACACACACCTCCACTCTCGCAGGTCAGAGACAGACACACACACACACACACACACACACACACCTCCACTCTCGCAGGTCAGAGACAGACACACACACACACACACACACACACACACACCTCCACTCTCGCAGGTCAGAGACAGACACACACACACACACACACACACACACACACACACCTCCACTCTCGCAGGTCAGAGACAGACACACACACACACACACACACACACCTCCACTCTCGCAGGTCAGAGACAGACACACACACACACACACACACACCTCCACTCTCGCAGGTCAGAGACAGACACACACACACACACACACACACCTCCACTCTCGCAGGTCAGAGACAGACACACACACACACACACACACACACACACCTCCACTCTCGCAGGTCAGAGACAGACACACACACACACACACACACACACACACCTCCACTCTCGCAGGTCAGAGACAGACACACACACACACACACACACACACCTCCACTCTCGCAGGTCAGAGACAGACACACACACACACACCTCCACTCTCGCAGGTCAGAGACAGACACACACACACACACACACACACCTCCACTCTCGCAGGTCAGAGACAGACACACACACACACACACACCTCCACTCTCGCAGGTCAGAGACAGACACACACACACACACACACCTCCACTCTCGCAGGTCAGAGACAGACACACACACACACACACACACACCTCCACTCTCGCAGGTCAGAGACAGACACACACACACACACACACACACCTCCACTCTCGCAGGTCAGAGACAGACACACACACACACACACACACACACACCTCCACTCTCGCAGGTCAGAGACAGACACACACACACACACACACACACACACCTCCACTCTCGCAGGTCAGAGACAGACACACACACACACACACACACACACACCTCCACTCTCGCAGGTCAGAGACAGACACACACACACACACACACACACACACCTCCACTCTCGCAGGTCAGAGACAGACACACACACACACACACACACACCTCCACTCTCGCAGGTCAGAGACAGACACACACACACACACACACACACCTCCACTCTCGCAGGTCAGAGACAGACACACACACACACCCCTCCACTCTCGCAGGTCAGAGACAGACACACACACACACCCCTCCACTCTCGCAGGTCAGAGACAGACACACACACACACCCCTCCACTCTCGCAGGTCAGAGACAGACACACACACACACACCTCCACTCTCGCAGGTCAGAGACAGACACACACACACACACCTCCACTCTCGCAGGTCAGAGACAGACACACACACACACACCTCCACTCTCGCAGGTCAGAGACAGACACACACACACACACCTCCACTCTCGCAGGTCAGAGACAGACACACACACACACACCTCCACTCTCGCAGGTCAGAGACAGACACACACACACACACCTCCACTCTCGCAGGTCAGAGACAGACACACACACACACACCTCCACTCTCGCAGGTCAGAGACAGACACACACACACACACCTCCACTCTCGCAGGTCAGAGACAGACACACACACACACACCTCCACTCTCGCAGGTCAGAGACAGACACACACACACACACACACACACACCTCCACTCTCGCAGGTCAGAGACAGACACACACACACACACCTCCACTCTCGCAGGTCAGAGACAGACACACACACACACACCTCCACTCTCGCAGGTCAGAGACAGTCACACACACACACACACACACACACACCTCCACTCTCGCAGGTCAGAGACAGTCACACACACACACACACACACACACCTCCACTCTCGCAGGTCAGAGACAGACACACACACACACACACACACACACACACACCTCCACTCTCGCAGGTCAGAGACAGACACACACACACACACACACACACACACACACACCTCCACTCTCGCAGGTCAGAGACAGACACACACACACACACACACACACACACACACCTCCACTCTCGCAGGTCAGAGACAGACACACACACACACACACACACACACACACACCTCCACTCTCGCAGGTCAGAGACAGACACACACACACACACACACACACACCTCCACTCTCGCAGGTCAGAGACAGACACACACACACACACACACACACACCTCCACTCTCGCAGGTCAGAGACAGACAGACACACACACACACACACACACACACCTCCACTCTCGCAGGTCAGAGACAGACACACACACACACACACCTCCACTCTCGCAGGTCAGAGACAGACACACACACACACACCTCCACTCTCGCAGGTCAGAGACAGACACACACACACACACCTCCACTCTCGCAGGTCAGAGACAGTCACACACACACACACACACACACACCTCCACTCTCGCAGGTCAGAGACAGACACACACACACACACACACACACACACCTCCACTCTCGCAGGTCAGAGACAGACACACACACACACACACACACACCTCCACTCTCGCAGGTCAGAGACAGACACACACACACACACACACACACACACACACACACACACCTCCACTCTCGCAGGTCAGAGACAGACACACACACACACACACACACACACCTCCACTCTCGCAGGTCAGAGACAGACACACACACACACACACACACACACACACACCTCCACTCTCGCAGGTCAGAGACAGACACACACACACACACACACACACACACACCTCCACTCTCGCAGGTCAGAGACAGACACACACACACACACACCTCCACTCTCGCAGGTCAGAGACAGACACACACACACACACACACACACACCTCCACTCTCGCAGGTCAGAGACAGACACACACACACACACACACACCTCCACTCTCGCAGGTCAGAGACAGACACACACACACACACACACACACACACCTCCACTCTCGCAGGTCAGAGACAGACACACACACACACACACACCTCCACTCTCGCAGGTCAGAGACAGACAGACACACACACACACACACACACACACACACACCTCCACTCTCGCAGGTCAGAGACAGACACACACACACACACACACACACACACACACCTCCACTCTCGCAGGTCAGAGACAGACACACACACACACACACACCTCCACTCTCGCAGGTCAGAGACAGACACACACACACACACACACACACACACACCTCCACTCTCGCAGGTCAGAGACAGACACACACACACACACACACACACACCTCCACTCTCGCAGGTCAGAGACAGACACACACACACACACACACACCTCCACTCTCGCAGGTCAGAGACAGACAGACACACACACACACACACACACACCTCCACTCTCGCAGGTCAGAGACAGACACACACACACACACACACACCTCCACTCTCGCAGGTCAGAGACAGACACACACACACACACACCTCCACTCTCGCAGGTCAGAGACAGACACACACACACACACACACCTCCACTCTCGCAGGTCAGAGACAGACACACACACACACACACACACCTCCACTCTCGCAGGTCAGAGACAGACACACACACACACACACACACCTCCACTCTCGCAGGTCAGAGACAGACACACACACACACACACACACACACCTCCACTCTCGCAGGTCAGAGACAGACACACACACACACACACACACACACCTCCACTCTCGCAGGTCAGAGACAGACACACACACACACACACACACACCTCCACTCTCGCAGGTCAGAGACAGACAGACACACACACACACACACACACACACACACCTCCACTCTCGCAGGTCAGAGACAGACACACACACACACACACACACCTCCACTCTCGCAGGTCAGAGACAGACACACACACACACACACCTCCACTCTCGCAGGTCAGAGACAGACACACACACCTCCACCCTCGCAGGTCAGAGACAGACACACACACACACACACACACCTCCACTCTCGCAGGTCAGAGACAGACACACACACACACACACACACACCTCCACTCTCGCAGGTCAGAGACAGACACACACACACACACACACCTCCACTCTCGCAGGTCAGAGACAGACACACACACACACACACACACCTCCACTCTCGCAGGTCAGAGACAGACACACACACACACACACACACACACCTCCACTCTCGCAGGTCAGAGACAGACACACACACACACACACACACCTCCACTCTCGCAGGTCAGAGACAGACACACACACACACACACACACACACACACCCTCCACTCTCGCAGGTCAGAGACAGACACACACACACACACTCACACACACACACACACCTCCACTCTCGCAGGTCAGAGACAGACACACACACACACACACACACCTCCACTCTCGCAGGTCAGAGACAGACACACACACACACACACACACCTCCACTCTCGCAGGTCAGAGACAGACACACACACACACACACACCTCCACTCTCGCAGGTCAGAGACAGACACACACACACACACACACCTCCACTCTCGCAGGTCAGAGACAGACACACACACACACACACACACACCTCCACTCTCGCAGGTCAGAGACAGACACACACACACACACACACACACACACACCTCCACTCTCGCAGGTCAGAGACAGACACACACACACACACACACACACACACACCTCCACTCTCGCAGGTCAGAGACAGACACACACACACACACACACACACCTCCACTCTCGCAGGTCAGAGACAGACACACACACACACACACACACACCTCCACTCTCGCAGGTCAGAGACAGACACACACACACACACACACACACACACCTCCACTCTCGCAGGTCAGAGACAGACACACACACACACACACCTCCACTCTCGCAGGTCAGAGACAGACAGACACACACACACACACACCTCCACTCTCGCAGGTCAGAGACAGACACACACACACACACACACACCTCCACTCTCGCAGGTCAGAGACAGACACACACACACACACACACACACACACACACACCTCCACTCTCGCAGGTCAGAGACAGACACACACACACACACACCTCCACTCTCGCAGGTCAGAGACAGACACACACACACACACACACCTCCACTCTCGCAGGTCAGAGACAGACACACACACACACACACACACCTCCACTCTCGCAGGTCAGAGACAGACACACACACACACACACACACACCTCCACTCTCGCAGGTCAGAGACAGACACACACACACACACACACACACACCTCCACTCTCGCAGGTCAGAGACAGACAGACACACACACACACACACACACCTCCACTCTCGCAGGTCAGAGACAGACACACACACACACACACACACCTCCACTCTCGCAGGTCAGAGACAGACACACACACACACACACACACACACACACCTCCACTCTCGCAGGTCAGAGACAGACACACACACACACACACCTCCACTCTCGCAGGTCAGAGACAGACACACACACACACACACACCTCCACTCTCGCAGGTCAGAGACAGACACACACACACACACACACACCTCCACTCTCGCAGGTCAGAGACAGACACACACACACACACACACACACCTCCACTCTCGCAGGTCAGAGACAGACACACACACACACACACACACACACCTCCACTCTCGCAGGTCAGAGACAGACACACACACACACACACACACACCTCCACTCTCGCAGGTCAGAGACAGACACACACACACACACACACACACCTCCACTCTCGCAGGTCAGAGACAGACACACACACACACACACACACACCTCCACTCTCGCAGGTCAGAGACAGACACACACACACACACACCTCCACTCTCGCAGGTCAGAGACAGACACACACACACACACACACACCTCCACTCTCGCAGGTCAGAGACAGACAGACACACACACACACACACCTCCACTCTCGCAGGTCAGAGACAGACACACACACACACACACACACACACCTCCACTCTCGCAGGTCAGAGACAGACACACACACACACACACACACCTCCACTCTCGCAGGTCAGAGACAGACACACACACACACACACACACACACACCTCCACTCTCGCAGGTCAGAGACAGACACACACACACACACACACACACACACACCTCCACTCTCGCAGGTCAGAGACAGTCACACACACACACCTCCACTCTCGCAGGTCAGAGACAGTCACACACACACACCTCCACTCTCGCAGGTCAGAGACAGTCACACACACACACCTCCACTCTCGCAGGTCAGAGACAGTCACACACACACACCTCCACTCTCGCAGGTCAGAGACAGTCACACACACACACCTCCACTCTCGCAGGTCAGAGACAGTCACACACACACACCTCCACTCTCGCAGGTCAGAGACAGTCACACACACACACCTCCACTCTCGCAGGTCAGAGACAGTCACACACACACACCTCCACTCTCGCAGGTCAGAGACAGTCACACACACACACCTCCACTCTCGCAGGTCAGAGACAGTCACACACACACACCTCCACTCTCGCAGGTCAGAGACAGTCACACACACACACCTCCACTCTCGCAGGTCAGAGACAGTCACACACACACACCTCCACTCTCGCAGGTCAGAGACAGTCACACACACACACCTCCACTCTCGCAGGTCAGAGACAGTCACACACACACACCTCCACTCTCGCAGGTCAGAGACAGTCACACACACACACCTCCACTCTCGCAGGTCAGAGACAGTCACACACACACACCTCCACTCTCGCAGGTCAGAGACAGTCACACACACACACCTCCACTCTCGCAGGTCAGAGACAGTCACACACACACACCTCCACTCTCGCAGGTCAGAGACAGTCACACACACACACCTCCACTCTCGCAGGTCAGAGACAGTCACACACACACACCTCCACTCTCGCAGGTCAGAGACAGACACACACACACACACCTCCACTCTCGCAGGTCAGAGACAGTCACACACACACACACCTCCACTCTCGCAGGTCAGAGACAGTCACACACACACACCTCCACTCTCGCAGGTCAGAGACAGTCACACACACACACCTCCACTCTCGCAGGTCAGAGACAGTCACACACACACACCTCCACTCTCGCAGGTCAGAGACAGTCACACACACACACCTCCACTCTCGCAGGTCAGAGACAGTCACACACACACACCTCCACTCTCGCAGGTCAGAGACAGACACACACACACACCTCCACTCTCGCAGGTCAGAGACAGACACACACACACACCTCCACTCTCGCAGGTCAGAGACAGACACACACACACACACACACACACACACACCTCCACTCTCGCAGGTCAGAGACAGACACACACACACACACACACACACACACACACACCTCCACTCTCGCAGGTCAGAGACAGACACACACACACACACACACACACACACACCTCCACTCTCGCAGGTCAGAGACAGACACACACACACACACACACACACACACACCTCCACTCTCGCAGGTCAGAGACAGAAACACACACACACACACACACACACACACCTCCACTCTCGCAGGTCAGAGACAGACACACACACACACACACACACACACCTCCACTCTCGCAGGTCAGAGACAGACACACACACACACACACACACACACCTCCACTCTCGCAGGTCAGAGACAGACACACACACACACACACACACACACACACCTCCACTCTCGCAGGTCAGAGACAGACACACACACACACACACCTCCACTCTCGCAGGTCAGAGACAGACACACACACACACACACACACACACACACACACACACACACACCTCCACTCTCGCAGGTCAGAGACAGACACACACACACACACCTCCACTCTCGCAGGTCAGAGACAGACACACACACACACACACCTCCACTCTCGCAGGTCAGAGACAGACACACACACACACACCTCCACTCTCGCAGGTCAGAGACAGTCACACACACACACCTCCACTCTCGCAGGTCAGAGACAGTCACACACACACACCTCCACTCTCGCAGGTCAGAGACAGTCACACACACACACCTCCACTCTCGCAGGTCAGAGACAGTCACACACACACACCTCCACTCTCGCAGGTCAGAGACAGTCACACACACACACCTCCACTCTCGCAGGTCAGAGACAGACACACACACACACCTCCACTCTCGCAGGTCAGAGACAGACACACACACACACCTCCACTCTCGCAGGTCAGAGACAGACACACACACACACCTCCACTCTCGCAGGTCAGAGACAGACACACACACACACCTCCACTCTCGCAGGTCAGAGACAGACACACACACACACCTCCACTCTCGCAGGTCAGAGACAGACACACACACACACCTCCACTCTCGCAGGTCAGAGACAGACACACACACACACACACACACCTCCAGTCTCGCAGGTCAGAGACAGACACACACACACACACACCCCTCCACTCTCGCAGGTCAGAGACACACACACACCCCTCCACTCTCGCAGGTCAGAGACACACACACACACACACACACACACCTCCACTCTCGCAGGTCAGAGACACACACACACACACACACACACACACACACACACACACACCTCCACTCTCGCAGGTCAGAGACACACACACACACACACACACACCCCTCCACTCTCGAAGGTCAGAGACACACACACACCCCTCCACTCTCGCAGGTCAGAGACACACACACACACACACACACCTCCACTCTCGCAGGTCAGAGACACACACACACACACACAAACCCCTCCACTCTCGCAGGTCAGAGACACACACACACACACAAACCCCTCCACTCTCGCAGGTCAGAGACACACACACACACACACACACACACACACACACACAAACCCCTCCACTCTCGCAGGTCAGAGACACACACACACACACACACCCCTCCACTCTCGCAGGTCAGAGACACACACACACACACACACCTCCACTCTCGCAGGTCAGAGACAGACACACACACACACCTCCACTCTCGCAGGTCAGAGACAGACACACACACACACCTCCACTCTCGCAGGTCAGAGACAGACACACACACACACCTCCACTCTCGCAGGTCAGAGACAGACACACACACACACCTCCACTCTCGCAGGTCAGAGACAGACACACACACACACCTCCACTCTCGCAGGTCAGAGACAGACACACACACACACCTCCACTCTCGCAGGTCAGAGACAGACACACACACACACACACACACCTCCACTCTCGCAGGTCAGAGACAGACACACACACACACACACACACCTCCACTCTCGCAGGTCAGAGACACACACACACACACACACACACCCCTCCACTCTCGAAGGTCAGAGACACACACACACCCCTCCACTCTCGCAGGTCAGAGACACACACACACACACACCTCCACTCTCGCAGGTCAGAGACACACACACACACACACAAACCCCTCCACTCTCGCAGGTCAGAGACACACACACACACACAAACCCCTCCACTCTCGCAGGTCAGAGACACACACACACACACACACACACACACACACACACACAAACCCCTCCACTCTCGCAGGTCAGAGACACACACACACACACACACCCCTCCACTCTCGCAGGTCAGAGACACACACACACACACACACCCCTCCACTCTCGCAGGTCAGAGACACACACACACACACACACACACCCCTCCACTCTCGCAGGTCAGAGACACACAAACACACCCCTCCACTCTCGCAGGTCAGAGACACACACACACACCCCTCCACTCTCGCAGGTCAGAGACACACACACACACACACACACACCTCCACTCTCGCAGGTCAGAGACACACACACACACACACACACACACACACACACCCCTCCACTCTCGCAGGTCAGAGACACACACACACACACACACACACACACACAAACCCCTCCACTCTCGCAGGTCAGATACACACACACACACACAAACCCCTCCACTCTCGCAGGTCAGAGACACACACACACACACACACACACACCTCCACTCTCGCAGGTCAGAGGCACACACACACACACCTCCACTCTCGCAGGTCAGAGACAGACACACACACACACCTCCACTCTCGCAGGTCAGAGACACACACACACACCTACACTCTCGCAGGTCAGAGACACACACACACACACACACACACACACACACACACACACCTCCACTCTCGCAGGTCAGAGACACACACACACACACACACACACACACACACACCCCTCCACTCTCGCAGGTCAGAGACACACACACACACACACACACACACACACACAAACCCCTCCACTCTCGCAGGTCAGAGACACACACACACACACAAACCCCTCCACTCTCGCAGGTCAGAGAGACACACACACACACACACACCTCCACTCTCGCAGGTCAGAGACACACACACACACACACACACCTCCACTCTCGCAGGTCAGAGACACACACACACACCTCCACTCTCGCAGGTCAGAGACACACACACACACCTCCACTCTCGCAGGTCAGAGACAGACACACACACACCTCCACCCTTGCAGGTCAGAGACACACACACACATATATACCTCATCCTCAAATTATTCCATGTCTGTAAAGTTATTGTGTGTGTCTGTGTGACAGCGATGAAGTTGATGACAGCGTTGGTAAACGTTGCTCTGAATCTGAGTATCAACATGGACAACACACAGAGACAGTACGATACCGAACGCAACAAGAGTCTGGGGAAGAGAGCTAACGACCGCCTGGAGCTTCTACTGCAGAAACGCAAGGAGGTGTGTGTGTGTGTGTGTGTGTGTGTGTGTGTGTTTAATATATATATATATATATATATACCCACACACACACCCCCCCCAACTAGATGAGTTACTAAAGATTGATATGTGTGTCTCACAGCTCCAGGAGAATCAGGATGATATTGAGAACATGATGAATGCTATCTTTAAAGGCGTGTTTGTCCATCGATACAGGTATGCAATCCCACACACACAATCCCCTTCTACACAATCCCTCTCTACACATTCCCCTTCTACACAGTCCCCCTCGACACAGTCCCCCTCGACACAATCCTCATCTACACAGTCCCCCTCTACCGGTCCCCCTCGACACGGTCCCCCTCGACACAGTCCCCCTCGACACAATCCTCATCTACACAATCCTCATCTACACAATCCTCATCTACACAATCCTCATCTACACAGTCCCCCTTTACCGGTCCCCCTCTACCGGTCCTCATTTACACAGTCCCCCTCGACACAATCCTCATCTACACAGTCCCCTTCGACACAGTCCCCCTCGACACAATCCTCATCTACACAGTCCCCCTCTACAAAGTCCTCATCTACACAGTCCCCCTCTACAAAATCCTCATCTATACAGTCCCCCTCTACAAAGTCCTCATCTGTACAATCCCCCTCTACACAATCCTCATCTACACGATCCCCCTCTACAAAATCCTCATCTACACAATCCCCCTTTACACAATTGGTTTGATTAATTATTTTTGGACAGGAGGAATATTCAGGAGGAATTGGTCAGGTTTTATCTGAATGCTAAAATAATGTGTGTGTGTGTGTGTGTATCAAGAGATTCGATAGCGGAGATCAGAGCGATCTGTATTGAGGAGATTGGTGTGTGGATGAAGATGTACAGCGATGCCTTTCTGAATGACAGCTATCTGAAATATGTGGGCTGGACCATGCATGATAAGGTGTGTGTGTGTGTGTGTGTGTGTGTGTCAGTGTTAGTTATATTGTCATTTATTTATTCTGAAGAAACTAACAATGTTCTTTTCCTCTCCCCATCTCCCCCCTCACCTTTTTTCTTGCTTTCCCCTTCTCTCTCTCTCTCTCTCTCTCTCTCTCTCTCCGCTTCTCTCACTCTCTCCTTCTTTCTCTCTTCCCCTCTTCTCTGTCTTACTCCCCTCTATCTTTCTTTCTCTCTCTCCCCTTCTCTCTCGCTCTAAACAGCAGGGAGAGGTACGGTTGAAGTGTCTCACTGCTCTGCAGGGTTTGTATTATAACCGAGAGCTGAACACCAGACTGGAACTCTTTACCAGCCGCTTTAAGGTGATTTCACTGGGACCATTAGCACAATTAACACCTGCATTTGCCTGTGTTCTAAACCACACAGGTGTAGAGTGTTGTTGGGGGAGATAATGGGGATGGGGATGGGGACGGGGACATGGTGATCTCTAGAGGTCAGGAGGAAAGCTTTAAGTCTGAGGGGGGTTCCTTATTCCAAAGTGCATTATGGGTACTCTAATCATTTACAAACACACACTTTTTTGTGACTAAAAACAACCCTACTTTGTAACAAATGTCTGTGACCTTTGACCTCTGCAGGACCGAATCGTGTCCATGGCGCTGGATAAAGAGTATGATGTTGCAGTTCAGGCCATTAAACTGCTCACACTCGTCCTGCAGTGAGTGTCCTCACAGTGTTCACCTCTGACCTCTCACTATAACCTCATCTTATGGTGAACATCTAATGTGTGCGTGTGTGTGTGTGTGTGTGTGTGTGTGTGTGTGTGCGCTTGTAGGAGCAGTGATGAAGTGCTGACGGCTGAGGACTGTGAGAGTGTATATCATCTGGTTTACTCTGCCCACCGCCCCATCGCCGTAGCAGCGGGGGAGTTCCTCTATAAAAAGTAGGTCACATGACTCCAGACTGCACAATGTTTAGGCCACACCTTTTTAATATGACTGACAGGTGCAGAGGCCACGCCTCCTCACATACACTGTCCATTAAACTTGTAGAACTGATCTCTGGTGTGAGATTAACGTGTGGCTCAGCAGCATCACCATGTGGAGACTGTGTAGAAACACACACACACACACACACACACACACACACACACACACACACACGTATTTAAGTGCTTTTGTCTCTTTCACTCTGGTGTGCGTGTTATCGCGCACAGGTTGTTCAGTCAGCGGGGTCCGGAGGAGGAGGGGCTACCGAGGAGAGGGCGACAATGTCTGAATGCAAACCTCATCAAAACCACAGTCTTCTTCTTTCTGGAGAGTGAGGTGTGTGTGTGTGTGTGTGTGTGTGTGTGTGTGTTCCTGATTTCAAAAGATAACTTTGTGCAGTTCCAATAAGAAAGTATACACACATTTTTTTTGTTTAATTGTGTGCACAGCTATAAGACCTAAGAGTGAGTGTGTGTGTGTGTGCAGCTACATGAACATGGTGCGTACCTTGTGGACAGTCTGTGGGAGTGTGGGTCAGAACTGTTAAAGGACTGGGAGAGTTTTATCAGCCTTCTACTGGATGAACCTTTTCCTGGAGAGGAAGGTGTTTTTTTTACACACACACACACACACACACACACACACACACACACACACAAAAACCGTGTTTATTCTGAAATATGCAAAATTTTAATTAAAGAACACAGTTTAGTGTGTCAGTTTAGAATTTGTTTTGTGTGTGTGCTTGTGTGTGTGTGTGAGAGACAGCTCTAACAGACAGACAGGAGACGGCTCTGATTGAGATCATGCTGTCTGCTGTCAGACAGGCATGTGAGTGTCACCCACCCGTTGGGCGTGGCACAGGGAAGAGGGTGAGCCACACACACGTGTGCGCACACACACACACACACACACACACACACACACACACACACACACACACACACACACACACACAGTGTTCATGTCAGCACTTTGTTTTTCAGGTCTTGACGGCAAAGGAAAAGAAAACACAGCTAGATGATCGGACCAAAATCACAGAGATCTTTGCTGTGGCTCTTCCGCTGCTCCTGGCTAAAGTAACACACACACACACACACACACACACACACACACACACACACACACACACACACACACTTTGTCTCTTGTATTCTCTTCTTTTCTCTCAGCATCATTTTAAACAAAACTGATTTTGAGATTGAGCTATTCACATACCCGAGTTTTTGTGTGTGTGTGTGTGTGTGTGTGTGTGTGTGTGTGTGTGTGTGTGTGTGTGTCAGTACTGCGTAGATGCTGAGAAGGTGACAAACCTGTTGCAGTTACCACAGTATTTTGATCTAGAGATCTACACCACGGGCCGGCTGGAGAAGGTACACACACACACACACACACACACGTCTTTTGCTAATTTAATCTTTTATTCAGTGTAGCAAGTAACAATTAGCATAAAGACAATTTTAGTGTATAAACTGTGTGTGTGACCTGCAGCACCTGGATGCACTTCTGCGTCAGATCCGAGATGTGGTGGAAAAGCACACAGATACAGGTGTTTTGGAGGCGTGTTCCATGACGTTCCACGCTCTGTGCAATGAGGAGTTCACCATCTACAACCGTGTGGACATCACACTGAGCCAGCTGATGGACGAGCAGATTGACAAGCTTAACCGTCTGCTCGACGACTACCTCAACGAGGTGCTGCCTCTGTGGGCATGGAGGGGTGTGTGAGGGGCATGGAGGTTTTTTTTGGGGGGTGTGAGAAGCGTTTAGGGATGTGTGGGGGGGCATGTGAGGGTGTGTGGGGGGGGCATGTGAGGGAGAGTATGGATGTGTGGTCGGGCATGTAGGGGTGTGGGTGTGTGAGGTGGTGTGGTGGCATGAAGTGGTATTTAAGGTCGTGTTGGGGTATGTGGGGGTCAGGGTGTGTGTTTAAACCACTCTCTTGTGTTTCTCTCAGGGGGAGGAGCCTGATGAAGACGACACCTTTCAGGTTTTATCAACGCTCAAGAGAATCACAGCCTTTCACAAGTAAACACACTCATATACACACTTACTAAATAAGATATTGTGTGTGCAGTATTACAATTGTGTGTGTGTGTGTGTGTGTGTGTGTGTGTCTAGTGCCCATGACCTGACTAAATGGGATCTATTCAGCTGTAACTACAGACTGCTGAACACAGGACTGCAGAATGGAGACATGCCTGAACAGGTGCGCACGCACACACACGCACGCACAAGGGGAAGGAACAGGAAGATGTGTTTATAAATAAAGATACACAAATAAACAGGTGGAAAGAGGAATGTTCAGACAGATGGAAGGAGAGATCACAGACAGAAGGAGGGACAGATCACAGACAGACAGAGGATGCATTGTATTTAATATTTTATACTTTTTTTTTCTGTCCGTGTGTGTGTGTGCGTGCGTGTGTGTGTGTGTGCGCGCGCAGATAGTGGTTCATGCTATGCAGTGCACTCATTACGTTATCCTGTGGAACCTGGCAAAAGTCTCAGAGGGCATCTCCTTAAAGGTCTCTCTCTCTCTCTCATACAAATATACACACACACACTGTCTCTCTCTCACTCTCGGTGGGTCTAACCCTCTCACTGTGTCTCTCTCAGAGTGACCTGGTGACCTTGAGGAAGCAGACGCGAGCGTTCTTCCTGATGTGTCAGCGGTACTTTAGCAGCCTCAGCATGGCTGTTAAAGAGCAGGTAAGCTCAAGGCAGGTGTAACATGGCGGAGCAATCGTGTGGCTCTGCCCACTTTACCCACTGCACATTTTGAGTGTTTGATAGACGTGTACCTGTGCAGTGCTATACAGCATTCGCTCCAGGCTCTGTGTGTGTGTGTGTGTGTGTGTGTGTGTGTGTGTGTGTGTGTGTGTGTGTGTGCTCTGAGCTCTGAGAAGATAGTTCACACTGCTGACCTAAACGTACTCTGTGTGTGCGCGTGTGTGCGTACGTGTGTGTATACACTCCTCAGGCCTTCACTATCCTGTGTGATGCGTTAATGATCTTCAGTCATCAGATCATGGCGTCAGGTCGGGATGCAATGGAGCCTCTGGTGTTCAGTCCAGACTCGTCCCTGCAAAGCGACCTGCTCAACTTCGTCCTTAATCACGTCTTCATCGAGCAGGATGATGATGGCAGCACTGGTACGTGTACACACACACACACACACACCAGCCAAGGCAGCATTCACAGTCAAGCTTTGATGTACTAATGAGAGCTTCATGAAATGTTTCGGTCATTTGAGGTGTGTGTGTTTCAGATGGACAGCAGGATGATGAAGCAGGGAAGATTGAGGCACTACATAAGCGCAGAAACCTGTTAGCAGCGTACTGTAAACTGATCATTTATAATGTAGTGGAGATGAGCACCGGAGCAGACATCTTCAAACAGTACATGAGAGTGAGAACACCCCCCCCCCCCCCCCACACACACACACACACACACACACACACACACACACAGTGTACACTACACACCTTCATTAACTCTGCCCCTCTTTTTTTGCAGTACTATAATGATTATGGTGACATCATAAAGGAGACAATGAGTAAGACGAGACAGATCGATAAGATTCAGTGTGCCAAAACCCTCATCCTCAGCCTGCAGCAGGTATAAACAAAAACAAACACACACACACACACACACAC
>NC_139599.1:17951230-17953730 GCF_946808225.1 Silurus aristotelis | reverse complement strand
TCGACTACAAGTAAACACACACACACACACATCGACTACAAGTAAACACACACACACACACACATCGACTACAAGTAACCACACACACACACACACATCGACTACAAGTAACCACACACATCGACTACAAGTAACCACACACACACACACACACACACACAAACACACACACACATCGACTACAAGTAACCACACACACACACATCGACTATAAGTAAACACACACACACACATCGACTACAAGTAAACACACACACACACATCGACTACAAGTAAACACACACACACACATCGACTACAAGTAAACACACACACACACATCGACTACAAGTAAACACACACACACATCGACTACAAGTAAACACACACACACATCGACTACAAGTAAACACACACACACACATCGACTACAAGTAAACACACACACACACATCGACTACAAGTAAACACACACACACATCGACTACAAGTAAACACACACACACATCGACTACAAGTAAACACACACACACACATCGACTACAAGTAAACACACACACACACATCGACTACAAGTAAACACACACACACACATCGACTACAAGTAAACACACACACACACATCGACTACAAGTAAACACACACACACACATCGACTACAAGTAAACACACACACACACATCGACTACAAGTAAACACACACACACACATCGACTACAAGTAAACACACACACACATCGACTACAAGTAAACACACACACACACACACATCGACTACAAGTAAACACACACACACACACACACATCGACTACAAGTAAACACACACACACACACACACATCGACTACAAGTAAACACACACACACACACACACATCGACTACAAGTAAACACACACACACACACGCACATCGACTACAAGTAAACACACACACACACACGCACATCGACTACAAGTAAACACACACACACACACGCACATCGACTACAAGTAAACACACACACGCACATCGACTACAAGTAAACACACACACACACACACGCACATCGACTACAAGTAAACACACACACACACACACACACATCGACTACAAGTAACCACACACACACACACACACATCGACTACAAGTAACCACACACACACACACACACATCGACTACAAGTAACCACACACACACACACATCGACTACAAGTAAACACACACACACACATCGACTACAAGTAAACACACACACACACATCGACTACAAGTAAACACACACACACACATCGACTACAAGTAAACACACACACACACACATCGACTACAAGTAAACACACACACACACATCGACTACAAGTAAACACACACACACACACACATCGACTACAAGTAACCACACACACACACACACACATCGACTACAAGTAACCACACACATCGACTACAAGTAACCACACACACACACACACACACACACAAACACACACACACATCGACTACAAGTAACCACACACACACACATCGACTACAAGTAAACACACACACACATCGACTACAAGTAAACACACACACACATCGACTACAAGTAAACACACACACACACACACACATCGACTACAAGTAAACACACACACACACACACACATCGACTACAAGTAAACACACACACACACACACACATCGACTACAAGTAAACACACACACACACACACACATCGACTACAAGTAAACACACACACACACACGCACATCGACTACAAGTAAACACACACACACACACGCACATCGACTACAAGTAAACACACACACGCACATCGACTACAAGTAAACACACATACACACACGCACATCGACTACAAGTAAACACACATACACACACGCACATCGACTACAAGTAAACACACATACACACACGCACATCGACTACAAGTAAACACACATACACACACGCACATCGACTACAAGTAAACACACATACACACACGCACATCGACTACAAGTAAACACACATACACACACGCACATCGACTACAAGTAAACACACATACACACACACACATCGACTACAAGTAAACACACACACACACACATCGACTACAAGTAACCACACATATACATACACACACACACACACACACACACACACACATCGACTACAAGTAAACACACATACACACACACACATCGACTACAAGTAAACACATACACACACACACATCGACTACAAGTAAACACATACACACACACACATCGACTACAAGTAAACACATACACACACACACATCGACTACAAGTAAACACATACACACACACACATCGACTACAAGTAAACACACACACACACACACATCGACTACAAGTAAACACACACACACACACATCGACTACAAGTAAACACACACACACACACATCGACTACAAGTAAACACACATACACACACACATCGACTACAAGTAAACACACATACACACACACATCGACTACAAGTAAACACACATACACACACACACACACATCGACTACAAGTAAACACAC
>NC_139599.1:17941230-17946230 GCF_946808225.1 Silurus aristotelis | reverse complement strand
ACACACACACATCGACTACAAGTAAACACACACACACACATCGACTACAAGTGACGTGTGTGTGTGTGTGTGTGTGTGTGTGTGTGTGTGTGTGTGTGTGTGTGTGTGTGTGTGTAGTACACAGGTAGCATGGATGTTAGCACAGCGGCAGCAGCAGGAGAGGGCGAATATCCAAAACGCCAAGATAAGGAGTCACATGCAGCACACCATGTAAACACACACACACACACACACACACACACACACACACATATTTAAAGACTTTGATTTAGAGACCTTCACGGGACGGATATATTAAGTCCTGCTCACGCAAAAATATTATTACTGAAACCATATAAAAAACCAGGCCAGGGTTTTTTTTGTAATGTTTGTTCCTTTCTTTAATAATGAAGTGATATCTGGAGCTCTCAGTGATTCTCCTGTCCTGTGCTTCAGACATTGTGCCCTGGTGTGCTCTAGTAGTTACCGCACATGAACCACACCAGAGTTCGCTTCATTTTTTTTTTTTTTTTGTTGCCATTGTTGCTTTTATGCAGTAGATACATACGTTTTTGTTTTTAGCAATTAATTCTTTTTCTTTTTTCAAAATTTTAAAGACCATTTTGCTGGTGTCCCGCAAATGATTTTATTCTCCTGCAACCCACACACACACACACGAGTATTTTACCGCCCATGCATTCATCAAATAAATCTTGTCCCACGCCACACTTGTTTGTGTCGGGTCCTGCGCTACTCCCGCAGAAGTGCAGGTCTCTACTCTGAGTTATAGGTGTAGTGTTTGTTTACAGTCGGCGGAGTGCAGGTCTTATGGAGGATGATGAAGAGCCGATTGTAGAAGATGTGATGATGTCCTCAGAGCAGCGACTGGAAGACCTGAACGAGGGCATGGACTTCGATACCATGGACATCGACCTGGTGCGGCCAATCACAGCTCACTGCTATTAACCAATCGCAGCTCACTGCTAATTAACCAATCGCAGCTCACTGCTAATTATCCAATCGCAGCTCACTGCTAATTATCCAATCGCAGCTCACTGCTAATTATCCAATCGCAGCTCACTGCTAATTAACCAATCGCAGCTCACTGCTAATTATCCAATCGCAGCTCACTGCTAATTATCCAATCGCAGCTCACTGCTAATTATCCAATCGCAGCTCACTGCTAATTATCCAATCGCAGCTCACTGCTAATTATCCAATCGCAGCTCACTGCTAATTATCCAATCGCAGCTCACTGCTAATTAACCAATCGCAGCTCACTGCTAATTAACCAATCGCAGCTCACTGCTAATTAAACAATCGTGTGTGTTTGTGTCTACCCAGCCGGCATCTAAAAACCGGCGTGAGAGGATGGAGCTAAAACCTGATTACTTTGACCCCGCCTCCATCATGGACGACTCTGTAAGTCTTCACTCGTCCACTCAGTCATTCTGTCTATCCATCATCTCTCTATCACCTACTGTTCTCTCCATCTGTCATTCCTTTATCATCCCTCTATACATCACCTCTCAATCATTATCTATCTATTTCTATCTATCATTACTCCTTCTCTTATCCACCTCTCTATCCTTCTATTCATGATTCAGTCCATCTATCTTTCTCTTTATCTCCTACATATTCATCAACTCTCTGTCCTTCTGCCTTTTGATCAGATCAAGATTTCATCTCTCTCTCTCTCTCTCTCTCTCTCTCTCTGTGTGTGTGTGTGTGTGTGTGTGTGTGTGTAGGTGCTGAACGTGTCGATGTTCTGATGCAGTGGTTGTGAGATTGAGAAGCATGGCCAATGCTCTCCACTCACTTCCTGTTCTCCAGCCGTGTGACGAGGCTACACTTCCTATTTCATGCCTATGGTTGTTGTTGGCAGTGTGTGGGCGGAGCTTATGGAGCCGGCGCCTTTACTTTTTAGTTTTTATAACTTGTAGAGAAACTTTTTTTGATGTTTAGATGATTTTATAAAGACAATCAGCTGTAAATCAGAAGTTTATAAAGCGAGTGAAATCACTTTCTAACTCTCTCACACACATTATTGTCCTCTAGTCTCAGTCACCATAGTAACAACACTCCAGAGCAGAAGTTTATTCATCATCATTATTTTTTTTTTAATTATTATTATTATCAGGAACATTTCAGTCAGGAGCAGATGATGCTCGGTCGTCCTTCAGCTGAGAGGAAACTATTGTTCAGCGCTAATGTAGCTAACGTAACTGAAGTGTTTAGCCAGCAGGTGCGCTAAACGTGCATACGGGGAAAATGGGTGCCGTGAAAAAAAACGCCCTACTTGACTCAGCTTGGGGGCGTGGCTTACAGGTAAGGGGTGGGGCTTAAAGCTTCAGTGTAAGAATCAAAATTGGGAAAACAGATTTTATATTTATGTTTTTAAAGCGACTGGGAATCCGGTGTCTCCTGAAGTGACTGATGATTTAGCGATCAGTGCTAATCTGGAGTGTGTGTGTGTGTGTGTGTGTGTGTGTGTGTGTGTGTGTGTGTTAGCTGCGTTAGCGCTGGAGCGCCTCTTACTCAATTTTTGTGTTTTTTTCACACATGATCACGGCCTCTCAGATTTAACTCTTTATTATTCATGATGAAATAATAATATATTATTATATATCTATTAAATCTATAATTCTATCAGATGTGTGAACATGTGACTTGGTGCTGATTTGTATTTTACTTTTCTTTTTATTGGAACAGAACACTTCAGCAGACCGAGAACAACCTGTAATCTTACTTTCATTTCTGCTTTGCTTCACTTCTGTTACTTTTTGTTTTATGGGTTAAAATGATAAATCATGAAAACCTTATTAATGGCGGGTGTGCTGTTTCCATGGTGATGGTAACCAGGGTGAGGGGGTAGACATGATGAGGGTAGGCAGAGCCAGATGGGGTGTTTATGCATATTCATTATCCCTTTGTAGAACTGCTGAAAGGTGTGTGTGTGTGTGTGTGTGTGTGTGTGTGTGTGTGTGTAATATATTGGACTGTATATAAGCTTTTTTAAATTCTATTTACAAAAAAAAATGTCCACTGTTGCATTTCCTGTTTGTATTTATGTCTGGAGAAAAAAAAACTTTTGGAACTAAATAAACCCTGGGCTGTGATTTTACCCCGTGTGCTGAAGTGTGGCCGTGTGAGCTGCAGGGCGCAAGTGTGGGACTTTATATATATATACACACACACACACACACACACACACACACACACCTGCCCTCTGTCTGTCTCTGTACCAAGAACTTATGGTGATGCTGAGGCAGAGGAACTTCTGATATCATCATGGTCTTTAAAGAGCACTCACACTGAAATACAGAGAGGACACACACACACTGAAATACAGAGAGGACACACACACACACTGAAATACAGAGAGGACACACACACACTGAAATACAGAGAGGACACACACACACACTGAAATACAGAGAGGACACACACACACACACACACTGAAATACAGAGAGGACACACACACACACACACACACTGAAATACAGAGAGGACACACACACACACACTGAAATACAGAGAGGACACACACACACACTGAAATACAGAGAGGACACACACACACACACTGAAATACAGAGAGGACACACACACACACACACTGAAATACAGAGAGGACACACACACACACACACTGAAATACAGAGAGGACACACACACACACACACTGAAATACAGAGAGGACACACACACACACACTGAAATACAGAGAGGACACACACACACACACACACACTGAAATACAGAGAGGACACACACACACACACACTGAAATACAGAGAGGACACACACACACACACTGAAATACAGAGAGGACACACACACACACACACTGAAATACAGAGAGGACACACACACACACTGAAATACAGAGAGGACACACACACACACTGAAATACAGAGAGGACACACACACACACACACTGAAATACAGAGAGGACACACACACACACACACTGAAATACAGAGAGGACACACACACACACTGAAATACAGAGAGGACACACACACACACACTGAAATACAGAGAGGACACACACACACTGAAATACAGAGAGGACACACACACACACACACAGAAATACAGAGAGGACACACACACACACACACACTGAAATACAGAGAGGACACACACACACACTGAAATACAGAGAGGACACACACACACACTGAAATACAGAGAGGACACACACACACACTAAAATACAGAGAGGACACACACACACACTGAAATACAGAGAGGACACACACACACACACAAATACAGAGAGGACACACACACACACACACTGAAATACAGAGAGGACACACACACACACTGAAATACAGAGAGGACACACACACACACACTGAAATACAGAGAGGACACACACACACACACTGAAATACAGAGAGGACACACACACACACACTGAAATACAGAGAGGACACACACACACACACACTGAAATACAGAGAGGACACACACACACACACTGAAATACAGAGAGGACACACACACACTGAAATACAGAGAGGACACACACACACACTGAAATACAGAGAGGACACACACACACTGAAATACAGATGGGACAGGACACACACACACACTGAAATACAGAGAGGACACACACACTGAAATACAGAGAGGACACACACACTGAAATACAGAGAGGACACACACACACACTGAAATACAGATGGGACAGGACACACACACACACACACACACACACACTGAAATACAGCTGGGACAGGACACACACACACACTGAAATACAGAGAGGGGACACACACACTGAAATACAGAGAGGACACACACTAAAATACAGATGGGACAGGGGACACACTAAAATACAGAGAGGACACACACACTAAAATACAGATGGGACAGGACACACACACACACTGAAATACAGATGGGACAGGACACACACTGAAATACAGATGGGACAGGACACACACACACACTAAAATACAGAGAGGGGACACACACACACACAGAAATACACTGAAAT
>NC_139599.1:17931230-17936230 GCF_946808225.1 Silurus aristotelis | reverse complement strand
GTGTGTTGTTGATTGTGTGTGTGTGTGTGTGTGTGTGTGTGTGTGTGTGTGTCTAGTGAACAGGAGCAGGGAGGAGTTGGCAGTGTGTGAGTTGCAGTGTGTGAAGGCTAATGCACAATGTAAGGAAAAGGAAAGGACCATTGTGGAGCTGCGCAATGAGGCCCATCACACACAGACCAGTAACACAACACACACACTTCTATACATTATACTACACACACCTCCCACACCATACTGTAATTTGTTCTCTTAATTACTGTATGTGTACACTTCTGTGTGTGTGTAGTTCTACAGGAGAAACTCTCTGAGGTAGAGAGTGTGTGTGCCACACAGCTCAGAGAGATGGAGAGTCAACTGAATACAGCAAGGAGAGAACACACTAAAGCAGGTACACACACACACACACACACACACACAACTATCTAAGAGGACATGAAAAGGTTCCTGGAGCTGATTGTTAAAGGTGTGTGTGTGTGTAGTTGTAGCCTTGTGCCAGGTGGAACGTACAGCAGTGAGAGAGAGACAGCAGGAGAGAGAGGCAGAGAGAGCACGCTCAGAACACACACACACAAACATCACACAACTGCAAACACAACTGAAGAAAAAAGACAGAGACCACAACATTCTTCTGGTACACACATACACACACAAACCTACATACACACACCACACACCTACATACACACTACACACACCTATCTCAACTACATATACACACAACTACATACACACACCACACAAATACCTACCCTCCAATCTCTTTCACATGAGTCCCTTTATTGTGTGTGTGTGTGTGTGTGTGTGTGTGTGTGTGTGTGTGTGTGTAGGCGGTGGTTCAGCAGCAGGGTTTGATGAATGAATTTAAGAAGATGAGAAGAGCAGCGCTACACACGTCTACAGTTCTGAAAGATAAACAACAACATAAACAGCAGCAGACTGGAGATACTGAACAGCAAGAAGGTGAGACACACACACACACTTTCACAGTCACACACACACACACTTTCACGGTCACACACACACACACACTTTCACGGTCAAATGTGTTTATACTCTCTGTCCTTTTTGTGTGTGTGTGTGTGTGTGTTAGGCAGGGTGTTGAGTGTTTTAAGTGAGCTACACTCTCTTAGCTCAGCGCTTATACACAGCACAGACGAGGAAGATGAGGACGAGGAACAAGACAAGAAGACCACACACTGAACACACACACACACACAAACACACATGGTCGGTATTCAGTGTTGGTGTTAGAAGGTATTGCTGTGTTGTAGTTATAATGATTCAGTAGTGTGTGTAACAGGTGGAATGTGTTTATGGATCTGTTTGTTTGATTACAAATGTGTAATTAATTAATGTGAACTGTGTAATAATAATAATAATAATATAAAATAAAAATTGTTTTTATTTAAACATTATTTATTGTAAATCCTGAATCTGTTGCAGAGATTGGGGGAGGGGGGGTGTCAGAGAGCTGGGATGGGGCGGGGGGGGGGGGGGGGGGGCGATGCACTTATAGCAGGGAAAATAAGTATTTGACACATCAGCATTTTTATCAGTAAGGGGATTTCTATTGCTATTGACACAAAATTGACACCAGATGTAGCATCAAGCCGAATATTAAATTCCTACAAAGAAATCCGAACATTTAAGTCTACAAGTTGAGTCATAATAAATAAAGTGAAATGACAGAGGGAATAAGTATTGAACACATGAAGATAACAAGGTGTAAAATGGCATAGAAATCCAGGAGATCAGCTGAAATCTGTCAGTATTGAGAGAGAAACACTGCCCCCTATCAGTACTAATTGATATCAGCTGCTTTAGTCCTAACTGATGGCCTATAAAGGCTTCTCATTACCCAGAATGCACACAGGAAAGACTTTATGATGGGTAAAAGCAAAGAACTCTCTCAAGATCTTCATAATCTTATCGTTGTAAAGTATTTTAATGGGAATGGTGATAGGCGCATTTCCAGAATGCTGAATGTTCCTGTGAACACTATCCGAAAATGGAAAGAGCATCAGTTTACCATAAACCGGCCACGATCAGGTGCTCCACGTAAGATTCCCTGTCCGAGGAGTCCAAAGAATAATCAGGAGAGTTCGCCAAGAGCCAAGAACCACTCGGGCAGAACTTCAGGAAGACCTTGCATCAGCAGGAACTGTTGTTTCAAAGAAAACTATAGGCAATGCACTGAAGCGCCATGGCATCCATGCACGCTCTCCACGCAAGACTCCATTGCTGAACAAAAAGCATGTTGAGGCTCGGTTAAAGTTTGTGAAAGAGCATTTGGAGAAGCCTGTGGATTATTGGGAGACTATAGTATGGGCAGTCATTCTACACACCATGTTTGGAGAAGAAATGGCACTGCCCACCACCCCAAGAACACCATAGCAACAGTTAAGTATGGGGGTGGAAGCATCATGGTTTGAGGCTGCTTTTCAGCAAGGGGTACTGGCAGACTTCATATTATTGAAGGCAGGATGAATGGAGAAATGTACTGGAACATTCTGGATAAAAATCTGCTGAAATATACCAGAAAGCTGAAAATGAAAAGAGGGTGGACATTTCAGCAAGACAACGATCCCAAACACAAGACCAAGGAAACAATGAAGTGGTTTCAAAGAAAGAAAATCAAGTTGTTTGAATGGCCCAGTCAATCACCTGACCTAAATCCCATCGAAAATCTCTGGAGAGAACTGAAGATCAAAGTTCATAAAAGAGGCCCAAGGAACCTTCAAGATTTAAAGAGCATTTGTGTGGAAGAATAAGCCAGAATCACTCCGGAGCAATGCAGACGAGGGTTAGACTTATTCCCTGTGTTATTTCACTTTATTTATTATGACTTGTAGACTTAAATGTTCTGATTTCTTTGTATGAATTCAATATGTAGCTTGATGGCGACATCTGGTGGAAATTTTGTGTCAATAGCCCACTTAGAAATCCCCTTACTGATAATAAATGCTGATGTGTCAAATACTTATTTTCCCCGCTGTAAATCATGGAGTAGGTGGGGCTTATGGACCTTCTCATTGACCAATTGAAGCCTTTGTCCACCTGTGATTAACCAATCAGACACCAGAGAACACAAAAAACATCCTACAGAAATGAGAAGATAAAAACTCCAGATGATTTTTCTCATGTTCCCACCATCATCATTATCACCATTATTATAATCATCATCATTATAATCCCCATCATCCCCATCATCATTATCACCACTATCACCATTATCATCATCATCATCATCCCCATCATCATTATCACCACTATCACCATTATCATCATCATCATAATCACCACCACCACCATCCTCCCCATCATCATTATCACCACTATCACCATTATCATCATCATCATAATCACCACCACCACCACCACCATCCTCCCCATCATCATTATCACCACTATCACCATTATCATCATCATCATAATCACCACCACCACCACCATCCTCCCCATCATCATTATCACCACTATCACCATTATCATCATCATCATAATCACCACCACCACCACCATCATCCCCATCATCATTATCACCACTATCACCATTATCATCATCATCATAATCACCACCACCATCATCCCCATCATCATTATCACCACTATCACCATTATCATCATCATCATCCCCATCATCATCATCACCACTATCACCATTATCATCATCATCATAATCACCATCATCCCCATCATCATCCCCATCATCATTATCACCACTATCACCATTATCATCATCATCATAATCACCACCACCATCATCCCCATCATCATTATCACCACTATCACCATTATCATCATCATCATCCCCATCATCATCATCACCACTATCACCATTATCATCATCATCATAATCACCACCACCACCACCATCATCCCCATCATCATTATCACCACTATCATCATCACCAACACCATCACCATAATCATCCAGAAAATATCACAGGAAGTTTTCACTAAGGGATAAACACACACACACACACACACACACACACACACACACCCTGAGGGAGACAGTTGTCCTAAATTCACAAAGATCAGTGTTCCACACAGCAACCAACACCACCAAGATACACACCCACACACACCCCCAATGAATTAAATTAGCTGATTAACACAAATGCCATTGACTTCAGTACAGTAACACACACACACACACACATTGAACACACTTCCAGTCACACACACTGAACACACTTCTCTGTACAGGTTTCACTCTGATACACACTTCTTTAGGGGTGACGTGAGTCTGCCTCTGTTAGAACTTCTAAAGTTTACTGAGACGTGTGTGTGTGTGTGTGTGTGTGTGTGTGTGTGTGTGTGTGTGTGTGTGTTATGCTAAAGATAATTTCAGGATCACACTGATTAATGAGAAGAACCTGATGTAATGAGTCATGTGATGTAATGAGGTGTGTGTGTGTGTGTGTGTGTGTGTGTTGCAGTAGTTTATTATTAATCAGTTTACATTTTTCTGTTTGTAAACATTAAATCTCTCTCTTACACACACACACACACACACACACACACACACACACACACACACACACACACACACACACACAGGGCCAGTCAGAGAATGGTGTGTGTGTGTGTGTGTGTGTGTGTGTGTGGGTCTCTTTCTGTCCGGTACCGGGACTGTTCCTGTGTCACTCCGCCTCCTGCACTTTGATGTTTCTCCAACAGGGACAGCAGCTCCGAGTTTGTCTTTTCCGCACGCGCGCCTCTGTGCCTCTGGACTCCGGTTTAGTGTGTGTGCGCGCGCGCGCGCGAGGCGCGCGTTAAGGAGGGCAGGAGGCTTAGAGAAGGTCTGGGAAAGAGGATGGAGCCGCGCGTGCTCACCTTTCTCCTGCTGTTGCTGAGACTCATGAACGAGTCGCGCGCAGGATTTCCCAACCAGATCAGCATCGGTGAGTACACACACACAGAATGTTTTACGCTCCAGAGAGAGTGTGTGTGTGTGTGTGTGTGTGTGTGTGTGTGTGTGTGTGTGTGTGTGT
>NC_139599.1:17927547-17931030 GCF_946808225.1 Silurus aristotelis | reverse complement strand
TTGGTGTGATGGTGATGATGTGTATATGATTGAGTGTTGGTGTGATGGTGATGATGTGTATATGATTGAGTGTTGGTGTGATGGTGATGATGTTGTGTATATGATTGAGTGTTGGTGTGATGGTGATGATGTTGTGTATATGATTGAGTGTTGGTGTGATGGTGATGATGTTGTGTATATGATTGAGTGTTGGTGTGATGGTGATGATGTTGTGTATATGATTGAGTGTTGGTGTGATGGTGATGATGTTGTGTATATGATTGAGTGTTGGTGTGATGGTGATGATGTTGTGTATATGATTGAGTGTTGGTGTGATGGTGATGTTGTATATATGATTGAGTGTTGGTGTGATGGTGATGATGTGTATATGATTGAGTGTTGGTGTGATGGTGATGTTGTATATATGATTGAGTGTTGGTGTGATGGTGATGATGTGTATATGATTGAGTGTTGGTGTGATGGTGATGATGTTGTGTATATGATTGAGTGTTGGTGTGATGGTGATGATGTGTATATGATTGAGTGTTGGTGTGATGGTGATGATGTTGTGTATATGATTGAGTGTTGGTGTGATGGTGATGATGTTGTGTATATGATTGAGTGTTGGTGTGATGGTGATGATGTTGTGTATATGATTGAGTGTTGGTGTGATGGTGATGATGTTGTGTATATGATTGAGTGTTGGTGTGATGGTGATGGTGTTGTGTATATGATTGAGTGTTGGTGTGATGGTGATGTTGTTGTGTATATGATTGAGTGTTGGTGTGATGGTGATGATGTGTATATGATTGAGTGTTGGTGTGATGGTGATGATGTTGTGTATATGATTGAGTGTTGGTGTGATGGTGATGATGTTGTGTATATGATTGAGTGTTGGTGTGATGGTGATGATGTTGTGTATATGATTGAGTGTTGGTGTGATGGTGATGATGTTGTGTATATGATTGAGTGTTGATGTGATGTGATGATGTGTATATGATTGAGTGTTGGTGTGATGCTGATGATGTTGTGTATATGATTGAGTGTTGGTGTGATGGTGATGATGTTGTGTATATGATTGAGTGTTGGTGTGATGGTGATGATGTGTATATGATTGAGTTTTGGTGTGATGGTGATGATGTTGTGTATATGATTGAGTGTGGGTGTGATGGGGATGATGTTGTGTATATGATTGAGTGTTGGTGTGATGCTGATGATGTTGTGTATATGATTGAGTGTTGGTGTGATGGTGATGATGTTGTGTATATGATTGAGTGTTGGTGTGATGGTGATGATGTTGTGTATATGATTGAGTGTTGGTGTGATGGTGATGATGTTGTGTATATGATTGAGTGTTGGTGTAATGGTGATGATGTTGTGTATATGATTGAGTGTTGGTGTGATGGTGATGATGTTGTGTATATGATTGAGTGTTGGTGTGATGGTGATGATGTTGTGTATATGATTGAGTGTTGGTGTGATGGTGATGATGTTGTGTATATGATTGAGTGTTGGTGTGATGGTGATGATGTTGTGTATATGATTGAGTGTTGGTGTGATGGTGATGATGTTGTGTATATGATTGAGTGTTGGTGTGATGCTGATGATGTTGTGTATATGATTGAGTGTTGGTGTGATGGTGATGATGTTGTGTATATGATTGAGTGTTGGTGTGATGGTGATGATGTTGTGTATATGATTGAGTGTTGGTGTGATGGTGATGATGTTGTGTATATGATTGAGTGTTGATGTGATGTGATGATGTGTATATGATTGAGTGTTGGTGTGATGGTGATGATGTTGTGTATATGATTGAGTGTTGGTGTGATGGTGATGATGTTGTGTATATGATTGAGTGTTGGTGTGATGCTGATGATGTTGTGTATATGATTGAGTGTTGGTGTGATGGTGATGTTGTTGTGTATATGATTGAGTGTTGGTGTGATGGTGATGATGTGTATATGATTGAGTGTTGGTGTGATGGTGATGATGTTGTGTATATGATTGAGTGTTGGTGTGATGGTGATGATGTTGTGTATATGATTGAGTGTTGGTGTGATGGTGATGATGTGTATATGATTGAGTGTTGGTGTGATGGTGGTGATGATGTGTATATGATTGAGTGTTGGTGTGATGGTGATGATGTTGTGTATATGATTGAGTGTTGGTGTGATGGTGATGATGTGTATATGATTGAGTGTTGGTGTGATGGTGATGATGTTGTGTATATGATTGAGTGTTGGTGTGATGGTGATGATGTTGTGTATATGATTGAGTGTTGGTGTGATGGTGATGATGTGTATATGATTGAGTGTTGGTGTGATGGTGATGATGTTGTGTATATGATTGAGTGTTGGTGTGATGGTGATGATGTTGTGTATATGATTGAGTGTGGGTGTGATGGTGATGATGTTGTGTATATGATTGAGTGTTGGTGTGATGCTGATGATGTTGTGTATATGATTGAGTGTTGGTGTGATGGTGATGATGTTGTGTATATGATTGAGTGTTGGTGTGATGGTGATGATGTTGTGTATATGATTGAGTGTTGGTGTGATGGTGATGATGTTGTGTATATGATTGAGTGTTGGTGTAATGGTGATGATGTTGTGTATATGATTGAGTGTTGGTGTGATGGTGATGATGTTGTGTATATGATTGAGTGTTGGTGTGATGGTGATGATGTTGTGTATATGATTGAGTGTTGGTGTGATGGTGATGATGTTGTGTATATGATTGAGTGTTGGTGTGATGGTGATGATGTGTATATGATTGAGTGTTGGTGTGATGGTGATGTTGTGTATATGATTGAGTGTGGGTGTGATGGTGATGATGTTGTGTATATGATTGAGTGTTGGTGTGATGGTGATGATGTTGTGTATATGATTGAGTGTTGGTGTGATGGTGATGATGTGTATATGATTGAGTGTTGGTGTGATGGTGATGTTGTGTATATGATTGAGTGTGGGTGTGATGGTGATGATGTTGTGTATATGATTGAGTGTTGGTGTGATGGTGATGATGTTGTGTATATGATTGAGTGTTGGTGTGATGGTGATGATGTTGTGTATATGATTGAGTGTTGGTGTGATGGTGATGATGTTGTGTATATGATTGAGTGTTGGTGTGATGGTGATGATGTTGCGTATATGATTGAGTGTTGGTGTGATGGTGATGATGTTGCGTATATGATTGAGTGTTGGTGTGATGGTGATAATGTTGTGTATATGATTGAGTGTTGGTGTGATGGTGATGATGTTGTGTATATGATTGAGTGTTGGTGTGATGGTGATGATGTTGCGTATATGATTGAGTGTTGGTGTGATGGTGATAATGTTGTGTATATGATTGAGTGTTGGTGTGATGGTGATGATGTTGTGTATATGATTGAGTGTTGGTGTGATGGTGATGATGTTGTGTATATGATTGAGTGTTGGTGTGATGTGATGATGTGTATATGATTGAGTGTTGGTGTGATGGTGATGATGTTGTGTATATGATTGA
>NC_139599.1:17915047-17922547 GCF_946808225.1 Silurus aristotelis | reverse complement strand
AACTGCTGTTTTGCCTTAAGCATATGTATGTAGAAGAGGTGTCAGAAGTCAGTCTTCATCCTCCCCAGTGTTAACTGTTGTAGAATAAGGGAAGAGCTGATTGATGGGTAGGATTTAACAAGTGACAAAATTTGGGAGAGATTTTTACAGAAGGACTGAATAGAGTCGATTATTACTGTTCACACCAAGAGACATGATCCAAGAGGTTGTATAGACATTAACTGTTGGGGTGTGTGTGTGTGTGTGTGTTTGTGTGTGTCAGTGTCAACCCTGAAGGTGCATCTGGGTCATCACAGTTAGATGCAGTTACAGCACATCTGGCAAAGACACCGGAACTTGTGGCACCTGTGGAAAAAGCACCCGAAGTTACAGCACCTGTAGCAAACACACCTGAAGTGACGGCACCTGTGGCAAAGATACCTGAAGGTACAGCACCTGTGGCAAAGATAACTGAAGGTACAGCACCTGTGGCACCTGAAGTTACGGCACCTGTGGCAAAGGCCCCTGAAGGTACAGCACCTGTGGCAAAAATACCTGAAGTTACGGCACCTGTGGCAAAGATACCTGAAGTTACGGCACCTGTGGCAAAGGCACCTGAAGGTACGGCACCTGTGGCAAAGGCAGCTGAAGTTATGGCACCTGTAGCACCTGAAGTTACGGCACCTGTGGCACCTGAAGTTACAGCACCTGTGGCAAAGACACCTGAAGTTATGGCACTTCTGGCAAAGATGCCTAAACTTACAGGACCAGTGGCAAAAACACCTGAAGTTACCACACATGTGGCAAAGACAATAGCAGTGACAGCACCCATGACACCTGACGTTACAGCACCTGTAGCAAACACACCTAAAGTTACGGCACCTGTGGCAAAGATACCTGAAGGTACAGCACCTGTGGCAAAGATACCTGAAGGTACAACACCTGTGGCAAAGATACCTGAAGGTATAGCACCTGTGGTACCTGAAGTTACGGCACCTGTGGCAAAGATACCTAAAGTTATGGCACCTGTGGCAAAGGCACCTGACGGTACAGCCCATGTGGCAAAAATACCTGAAGGTACAGCACCTGTGGCACCTGAAGTTACGGCACCTGTGGCAAAGATACCTGAAGGTACAGCACCTGTGGCACCTGAAGTTACGGCACCTGTGGCAAAGGCACCTGAAGGTACAGCACCTGTGGCAAAGGCCCCTGAAGGTACAGCACCTGTGAAAAAGATACCTGAAGTTACGGCACCTGTGGCAAAGATACCTGAAGTTACGACACCTGTGGCAAAGGCACCTGAAGGTACAGCACCTGTGGCAAAGATGCCTAAACTTACAGGACCAGTGGCAAAAACACCTGAAGTTACCACACATGTGGCAAAGACAATAGCAGTGACAGCACCCATGACACCTGACGTTACAGCACCTGTAGCAAACACACCTAAAGTTACGGCACCTGTGGCAAAGATACCTGAAGGTACAGCACCTGTGGCAAAGATACCTGAAGGTACAACACCTGTGGCAAAGATACCTGAAGGTATAGCACCTGTGGTACCTGAAGTTACGGCACCTGTGGCAAAGATACCTAAAGTTATGGCACCTGTGGCAAAGGCACCTGACGGTACAGCCCATGTGGCAAAAATACCTGAAGGTACAGCACCTGTGGCACCTGAAGTTACGGCACCTGTGGCAAAGATACCTGAAGGTACAGCACCTGTGGCACCTGAAGTTACGGCACCTGTGGCAAAGATACCTGAAGTTACGACACCTGTGGCAAAGGCCCCTGAAGGTACAGCACCTGTGAAAAAGATACCTGAAGTTACGGCACCTGTGGCAAAGATACCTGAAGTTACGACACCTGTGGCAAAGGCACCTGAAGGTACAGCACCTGTGGCATCTGAAGTTACGGCACCTGTGGCACCTGAAGTTACGGCACCTGTGGCAAAGACACCTGAAGTTATGGCACCTCTGGCAAAGAGGCCTAAAGTTACAGGACCAGTGGCAAAAACACCTGAAGTTACCGCACATGTGGCAAAGACAATAGCAGTGACAGCACCCATGACACCTGACGTTACAGCACCTGTAGCAAACACACCTAAAGTTACGGCACCTGTGGCAAAGATACCTGAAGGTACAGCACCTGTGGCAAAGATACCTGAAGGTATAGCACCTGTGGTACCTGAAGTTACGGCACCTGTGGCAAAGATACCTAAAGTTATGGCACCTGTGGCAAAGGCACCTGACGGTACAGCCCATGTGGCAAAAACACCTGAAGGTACAGCACCTGTGGCAAAGATACCTGAAGGTATAGCACCTGTGGTACCTGAAGTTACGGCACCTGTGGCAAAGATACCTAAAGTTATGGCACCTGTGGCAAAGGCACCTGATGGTACAGCCCATGTGGCAAAAACACCTGAAGGTACAGCACCTGTGGCACCTGAAGTTACGGCACCTGTGGCAAAGATACCTGAAGGTACAGCACCTGTGGCACCTGAAGTTACGGCACCTGTGGCAAAGGCACCTGAAGGTACAGCACCTGTGAAAAAGATACCTGAAGTTACGGCACCTGTGGCAAAGATACCTGAAGTTACGACACCTGTGGCAAAGGCACCTGAAGGTACGGCACCTGTGGCACCTGAAGTTACGGCACCTGTGGCAAAGACACCTGAAGTTATGGCACCTCTGGCAAAGATGCCTAAAGTTACAGGACCAGTGGCAAAAACACCTGAAGTTACCGCACATGTGGCAAAGACAATAGCAGTGACAGCACCCATGACACCTGACGTTACAGCACCTGTAGCAAACACACCTAAAGTTACGGCACCTGTGGCAAAGATACCTGAAGGAACAGCACCTGTGGCAAAGATACCTGAAAGTACAACACCTGTGGCAAAGATACCTAAAGTTATGGCACCTGTGGCAAAGGCACCTGACGGTACAGCCCATGTGGCAAAAACACCTGAAGGTACAGCACCTGTGGCACCTGAAGTTACGGCACCTGTGGCAAAGATACCTGAAGGTACAGCACCTGTGGCACCTGAAGTAACAGCACCTGTGGCAAAGGCACCTGAAGGTACAGCACCTGTGAAAAAGATACCTGAAGTTACGGCACCTGTGGCAAAGATACCTGAAGTTACGACACCTGTGGCAAAGGCACCTGAAGGTACGGCACCTGTGGCACCTGAAGTTTCGGCACCTGTGGCACCTGAAGTTACGGCACCTGTGGCAAAGACACCTGAAGTTATGGCACCTCTGGCAAAGATGCCTAAAGTTACAGGACCAGTGGCAAAAACACCTGAAGTTACCGCACATGTGGCAAAGACAATAGCAGTGACAGCACCCATGACACCTGACGTTACAGCACCTGTAGCAAACACACCTAAAGTTACGGCACCTGTGGCAAAGATACCTGAAGGAACAGCACCTGTGGCAAAGATACCTGAAAGTACAACACCTGTGGCAAAGATACCTTAAGGTATAGCACCTGTGGTACCTGAAGTTACGGCACCTGTGGCAAAGATACCTAAAGTTATGGCACCTGTGGCAAAGGCACCTGACGGTACAGCCCATGTGGCAAAAACACCTGAAGGTACAGCACCTGTGGCACCTGAAGTTACGGCACCTGTGGCAAAGATACCTGAAGGTACAGCACCTGTGGCACCTGAAGTAACAGCACCTGTGGCAAAGGCACCTGAAGGTACAGCACCTGTGAAAAAGATACCTGAAGTTACGGCACCTGTGGCAAAGATACCTGAAGTTACGACACCTGTGGCAAAGGCACCTGAAGGTACGGCACCTGTGGCACCTGAAGTTTCGGCACCTGTGGCACCTGAAGTTACGGCACCTGTGGCAAAGACACCTGAAGTTATGGCACTTCTGGCAAAGATGCCTAAAGTTACAGGACCAGTGGCAAAAACACCTGAAGTTACCGCACATGTGGCAAAGACAATAGCAGTGACAGCACCCATGACACCTGACGTTACGGCGCCTTTGGGAAAGACGCCTAAAGTTACAGGACCATTGGAAAAGACGCCCGAAGAAACAGTAAAAGGGACACCTTCAGCACTCATACCTGTCTCTTCAGCAGTTCAAACTGAGTGAGTCGACCTCCCGATGTATCTTAAATATAAAGCAGTGTTCAAACTGTATGACTTTATGTTCTTCTGGACTTTCAGCAGCAGTGTTGTTATGCAGCTGTGTTCCTTCTGTAACCAACCTGTGCAAAGTGATAAGATCTCAGTGAACATTCCTCCAATCATCTGCCATGTAAACTGCTTCAAGGTTAATACATCTATCTATCTATCTATCTATCTATCTATCTATCTATCTATCTATCTATCTATCTATCTATCTATCTATAACAGTACACATGTGTGTGTGTGTGTGTGTGTGTGTGTGTGTGTGTGTGTGTGTGTGTGTGTGTGTATACAGTGTGCCATGTGTGCTAAGCCGCTAGGTGACATGATGTCCTCCATGTTCCACCACCGTGGGAAGATACATTGTAAGAAATGCTTTGATGTTGTGCTCAGCATTCTGTAAACCATCGCCATGGCAACAACACAGCATTGATATGTTTATTAATAATATATTCTGTCTTTTATTGTTTTATGGGTAAAATGATACAGACATGCAAGAGGTGTGTGTGAGAGTGTAACAGAGCGATAGAGAGTGTGTGTGAGTGTGTGTGTGTGTGAGTGTGTGTGTGTGTGTGAGTGTGAGTGTGTGTGTGTGTGTGTGTGTGTGTGTGTGTGTGTGTGAGTGTGTGTGTGAGAGATGAACAGGAGAAAGACAATCAGGAAATAAAGACAGAATTGTTTGGATTAAACGTGTGTTTATTGCGTAATGTGAGACAGTTAACAGCGTTACACACACAGTTGTGTAGCTGATTAACACAAACCCACACAGTGTCATTAACAAAATGTACAGTGTATTACTATTACTCCTTTATTTCTATTAATACAGTGATTTAGCACCATTGAAGAACACTACACACAAACACACAACACATATACACATATACACACACTCTCAAGCTTTCTCACACTCTCACACATGTACAATCACATTCTTTAAAGGTAATTATTTAAAATCAACACTTTTAAAATCTCTGTTAAAGGGGAATGGCGTGTGTGTGTGTGTGTGTGTGTGTGTGTGTGTGTGTGTGTGAGAGAGAAAAAGAGAGAGAGAGAGAGAGAGAGAGAGAGAGAGAGAGAGAGAGAGAGAGAGAGGCGCCCCCCTGTGGTGTGTTGATTGGTTAACAGTTGAATGTTTAGTCTGCACTCAGTGTTAATCTCACTGCTGTTTACACTCTTTGTTGGTTTATTTGTTTACACTTCATGGTCCTCTTTAGTGAATCCCCAGTGGACACAGTCGCCGTGACAATGCAACAGCAAGTGCAGCGGCACACACCAGAGAGGAGATGTGTTGCCTGGCAACGCTGCGCCTAGCAACAGCACATCTACAGATGCTGCACCTAGCAACGGATCCCCTTACTGCCCAGAAACCTCAGAACTGCATAGTTATAGGTGGCAGCTATGATATAGAGAATCTACAGAGAGAGACAGGAGGGGAAAAGAGAGACACAGGAGGGAGGGAGAGAGACAGGAGGAGAGTGATACATGAGGGAGAGAGAGATAAGAGGGAGAAAGGCAGGAAGGGGAGAGAGAGACAGGAGGGGGAGGGAGACAGAAGGGGGAGAGACGAGGGGCAGGAGGGGGAGAGAGACAGGAGGGAGAGACAGTATTTTGTGTAAATGATCACCAGGTCCAGGTGAAGATTAGTTGAAACGTGAACTGTCACTCACCAGACCGAGCAGCGTGGCTCCTGCTCCAGCAAAGGCAGTGATGTAAAGGTCAAAGGTCATGTAGAACTGAAAACACACACAGGTGAACTCTTTTACACTCCTACATGTATGTTGCTTTATGCGTGTGTGTGTGTGTGTGTACCTCAGGTTCTTTGCAGATGTTGGCCATGGTCATGCCACACACTTTACCTGGTGTAGCCTTCCAGGGGAGCAGACCTACACACACACACACACACACACACACACACACACACACACACACACACACACACACACACACACACACACACACACACACACTCATTGATTCACTATAGTAATATATGTTACACATTTAGACTTAAATCTCGGACATATGCACACACAGACACACAGACACACACACACACACACAGACACACACACACACACACACACACACCGAACTGGCGTGGGTCCACGCACACCCAGGCATGCTGGTTTAGGCTGGTGGTGGTTTCAGACAGGATGTGGACGGTGTGGCAGGTCTGTCCCATGTTAAACAGGAAGTAGACAGGAATCAGAGAGAAGGCGAAGATGATGAACCAGATCACCGCCAACAGGTATGTCACAATTAGGAACTACGGCAAGAGACACAGGACACACAGCAGGGGGCATTAACTACACTCTGAAACACACACACACACACATACACACACTCACAAACCCTCACGCACACACTCACGGTGAGGCTGAGGCAGCGGCTGAACTTTGTACTACGAAATTCTCCAAATGTTTGCTTGACGGCGCTGGTGGTGTAAAATCCCTCCGCAAGCAACAAAATCCCATACAGGAAGAAGAAGGAGGCCAGGCCATAAATCACATACTGAAAATATTTAATACTGCACACACACACACACACACACACACACACACACACACACACACACACACACACACATACACATTTTTCACATTATATAATGATTGCATTACAAACAAGCTGTGTGTGTGTGTGTGTGTGTGTGTGTGTGTGTGTGTGTGTGTGTGTGTGTGTGTGTTTAGACACTCACAAGTCAGCGAGCACCTCAAAGTCTTGCTGTGCGCGGGCGAAGTGTGTTTGGACGAGTGTGTGTGTGTGTGTGAGGGCCTCGTGTGCTCCGGCGCAGAACAGAGCGACTCCGGCGTAACACAGCAGCGTGGCGCTCAGAGTGACGTACGGCACGGCGCCAAGGCAACGCACACAGCTGTCATAGCAACCTGAGGGTGAGGAACACAACAACGCAGCCAACACACACACCACACACAACACACACACACACATCAGGGTCTCACACACTCACAACACACACACACACACACACACACACACACACACACCTCAGGATCTTACACACATCAGGGTCTCACACACAACTCACTCAACACACACACACACACACACACACACACCTCAGGATCTTACACACATCAGGGTTTCACACACTTACAACACACACACACACACACACACACACACACACACACCTCAGGATCTTACACACATCAGGGTCTCACACACTTACAACTCACTCAACACACACACACACACACACACACACACCTCAGGATCTTACACACATCACAGTCTCACACACTTACAACACACACACACACACACACACACACACACACACACACACACACACACACACACCTCAGGATCTCACACACATCAGGGTCTCACACACTTACAACTCACTCAACACACACACACAC
>NC_139599.1:17887547-17910047 GCF_946808225.1 Silurus aristotelis | reverse complement strand
CTGCAAATCTGAGGATCGGCGCATGGAGAGAGTATAAAAAGATAAATAGAGAGAGAGAGGGGGAGAGAGAGAGAGAGAATAAATGAGTATACATTATTTAAAAAGAGTGTGGAGTATTTACAATCAGACAGAAAGACAATCGTTCCGCTGGTTCTGAGAGAAGGTCATGTAGAAATTTGGCACAACATTCAGGTCCGTCGCTTAGAAACAGTAGCGGAGTTTAGCCATGAGGCTAACTAGCGGTGGGGTTTGATGATGTCACTGCTCATGTAGCTAATTACAATGTAACTGTTACAAACAAACAGCAGAGTGGTGAAGTGTGAACACACACACACACACACACACTTTTATTTCATCACACAATTATCCACACAGTCTGTCCTGATCAGAATAGACACAGGGACATGGCCAGAGCTTAGCCACATCATCACGTCTATCACGTCCCTCTGCGGGGGTGAAGTCAGGAAGTGACAATGGAGGAGCGATGTATTAATATGAACTCTCTCTCTGACCTGGCAGGGAGAATAAAGTGAAGAACGAGCGCTATGTAAAATATAAACAGCTTTTTGTTGTGTGCTCTCTCTCACTCTCTCTCTGTCACACACACACACACACACACACACACACACACACACACACACACACACACACACACACAGCTATAAAAGCCCTATAATGATTTTACATTCACACTCATGTCTCTGGAACAGAGCTACAGGACGTTCCTCACACAAACCAAATCAGGGACATTTTAGATTAAAAACATGAACATAATAAAGGAGAATTTATCTGAATAATGAAGACATTAAGAAAGACACAAGCTAGAAATTTTGGAATTAGAGATATCTCTCTCTCTCTCTCTCTCTCTCTCTCTCTCACACACACAAACACACACACACACACACACACACACACACACACAGTGCATCATGGACCACTTTTCTAAAGGAACACATGTTCATGTCTACATGTTAGGCTTCATCCTGCTTACCATCACCACACGTTCTCCAGACAGAGCGATGGAATTTAACCAGTCACACGACTAAACATACTCCAGCTTCTGTTTTTCACTCCACACATTCAGGAGAGTTTTCTGATATTCTATAAGGCTCCATCTCAGTGAGGAGGGACAAAGATGTTTCTCCACATGTATCTGGATTAGCGTGGATTAGCCTGACACTGTGTTTTATAAGGATGGTTTTACATTCAGTCAGTGTCATCACTAATGTTAGCATGATTTCTGTAATGTTAGCTCATATGTTAGCTTGTTTTCTATAAAACTAGCCCATGTGTTAGGCTGGGGTTAGTACTGATTCACTCACAACCACACACATATCACTGAGCTCAGAAACCACCAGTGTCTATGAACCTTCGGTGTGGATGAGCATAACACACACACACACACACACACACACACACACACACACACACACACACACACACACACACACACACACACACACACACACACACACACACACACACACACACACTCGAAACATTCAGAAGCATCTGTCATTTAAAGCATTAGGAACTGAAATATGAAAAAAAGTTTACATTTGTGAAATTATTCAGAGAAAACAAACAGGAACCACTAGATCTAATAATGCACACAATTATTACTTCTATAACCCACGTGATTCATATTATTATTATTATTATTGTTGTTGTTGTTGTTGTTGTTGTCTCAGTGGGGTGGAGAACTCTGCAGCTCCACTTCTACATTTTCTTTCTTTTATCGGGTTGATTGTCTATAAAATGAAGCTTTTGACCTCCTACTGGCCACACGAGGCACTGCAGCGGGTTCACAATCCTGTGTGTGTGTGTGTGTGTGTGTGTGTGTGTGTGTGTGTGTGTGTGTGTGTGTGTGTGTGTGTGTGTGTAATGTGTCTTGCATTTTAAATAAATACAAAAATCAGCTTGTACCCTAAAGCACATAAATGATGCAATAATGAATAAAAAATGATCTGCATGATATTATAATTAAAGCTATGAGAGCTAACTCCACCCCTCATCTTATCCTAAACCAATCAGAACCTCACACACCAAATGGAGCAGCTACAGTTCTACAATTCTTAGTCAATTACATTCAAAACAGTGTGTTAGTATGTATAAGTGTGTAGAACCTGCAGGGGTGTGTTAATGCTAGGATTGGATGAAGACCACTTGACACTAAACAATGTAAATATAAAGGTTAGTTAGATATTGTATGAACTTTGCTAAGAAAATGTTTTACGAAAGTGAAAATCCAGATTCATGAGAATAATTCTATAATATAAGGTACTGCACGTGAACAGAAATATATAATGGTATTAACAGCACATTAACCTACATGGGGCGCTCTCTTTACATTACCCACTGCTTACTCTCACAGACACGTTAATAAGCATCAGCAAGACCAAAAACAATGTCTACAGGACAAGTCAGTAACTAGCCTTGTTAGCAACACTGGTAAAAAAGTGTTTCTAGAGAGGTATAACTGATAACGTAGCTTAGCTTACGTAAATATGTATTAGAATGCTTAGAATAATTGTAAATATGTATAAAATGTAGACAAAAACATTCCATAAGATATTGTGTGTATACCCTGTGCCACGCTGCGTGTGAAAACGTCGTAAATAAGTCGTTATGCAGGAAAGTGTTTGTACATCTGATCTACGCTGATGTCAGGAATGCGCAACTCCTCCTTCTCGCTACTTCACTTATTTTATATGTTTTGTTCTTCACCATTTCTAGGTGGTTTGATCTGGTTAAACCATAAAACCTGTGTGTGTGTGTGTGTGTGTGTGTGTTTGTGTGTGTGTGTGTGTGTTTTTATGTGTGTGTTTTAGCTGCTGAAATAGATTTAGAACTAGTTCTAGTGTGTGTTGTTATACTCTGGTTGTGGAGTGCGTGTGCGGCAGGCCGGCGTTGTTGTATCCATGTGTAAAGGTGTTGTAGGGGTGCATGCTGGGAAACCCCATCAGTGAGCTGGGTGTCATGGAAACCGAGTCTGGAGTCATGGTCACGCTGTTGGGTGTCATGGCAACCGAGTCAGGCGACATGAGTGGGACATCGTCCGGAGAGCGCCGTAGCGTGAGAGTGTAATCCCTCGCGGACGATCTCGCATCTTTCTCGCAGGACACGGGTGCAGCCTGGTGACGAGGGGGTGTCGGTTGACGTGGAGGGGGCGTGGCCTGACGGCTGCGTTTATCTTTGCGATAATAGAGTGCGGCGAAAGCCAGGACGTTGAGAAAAAGCAGGGATGCACCAACAGCGATGGTGACGCTGAGCTCTGTGGAGTAATCACGAGGATTAGCAATGACCAGTGGGCCAGGGCGTCTGGGAGGTCGTGGTCCGGTAGGTGTGGCCTGTGCAGGAGGGGGTGGGGCTCGTGTGGTGGTAGTGGAGGTGTAGTGAAACATATCGTTTAGGTTGTAAAGGTGAGGAACCAGGTGTTTCCAGAAAGCGACTTTAGTGGCACGGTAATGATCACGGACCCGCGGTTTGAGGCCGATGTGCAGGTAAAGCTGATCCTCAGGACTGTACTTTGACCATGACACCTCCTCAAACCGGTTTGCTTTTGTGTGGATAAACTTTGTGTCCTGAGGGACGGGTTTATTTGGGTCTCTAAAGGAAGAATGACAAACAGACAGACAGACAGACAGACAGACAGACAGACAGACAGAGAGACAGAGAGAAAAACATCACAAATTGCAGACTGCTGAAAATGTTTGTGTGGTCATGTCTTTCAGAGGGGTGTTTGTGAGCAGGACAAAAGAAACAGATGAACATCTTTAATGTATTAATGAAATGTTTCTAACTTGGCTCTCTGTCAGTTCTCAGCTGCAGCAGTGTTATTGGACGTGTTCAGATTGTTTGTTGTTTACTTTTGTGTAGTTGTGTTGTTCTTTACAGTGTGACAGTGCTGAATATTTATTCTTGTGTGGATGTATAATTACCCAGTCTTGGCGAAGTTGGTCCAATACGTCATGACCACAGCACTCAACATAATGTCATTGCGTGAAAAATTGCAAGGGAATAGTTCGGTGGGTCCCACGAGCGGAATTCCGAATACATAAGGAATTTCATCTCCATGGGCGGAGTCAGCCCACGCTGGCTTCATCGGACTTTGGCAGTGGTGATAAAATGCGTAAAAGAACGTCGGAGAACCGTAACGAGCGTGCAAATCAGCCGTGACCATGGCAGGCTCTACCCACTGGTGATCCGTAAACATGGCGACGAGGGTTTTGCGCCGTGTTTCGGGATTGTCACGATCCGCCCAGTCCGTATACATGAACTTTATTGTCTCGCGCAGCGTGTCCTTGCCTTCTGGGTAACCATAGAGACCATCTACAAAGTCGGAAACAGCAAAGTCAAAATCTGATCCGGAAACCCCACCTTCTTCTGGTTCAACCACTCCCTCTACGAAGCGTAGTCCCTCCCCTTGGTTGACACCGAGCATGATGTCATAGTTGAGGAACTCGCCCTGCTCCATTAGCACTTCTGGGTCATCAGGAATGAGGTCACCGTCGATCACTGGCCCAAAGGCCACATGGAAGCGTGCAGGCTGGATGTCCTGCTCTACCAACTCCCTGTAACTCCGTTTTTGCATACACAACACCAAGTCCTACACACACACACACACACACACACACACACACACACACACACACACACACACACACACACACACACACAGATGGTGTGTTAATGATTCTGTAATAAAGAATGAATGATAGGAAACTGCAGGTGAAGGCATGAAGGCGTACATGTGTGTCGAGAACATTACAGCCCACTCGCTCGGCCAACATGCGAGTGTATTTCACTGGCTGATAATTTACTGACCAACTGGACAACGCAGATCCACTCTGAATAATCGCTCTGTGGAACAGTCCTACAGAGAGAGAGAGAGAGAGAGAGAGAGAAAGTAAGTTGTGTGGGGGAGTTGTGATGGGAGTTGTGTAGCAGAGTTGTGTGGGAGAGTTGTGATGGGAGTTGTGTAGCAGAGTTGTGTGGGAGAGTTGTGATGGGAGTTGTGTAGCAGAGTTGTGTGGGAGAGTTGTGATGGGAGTTGTGTAGCAGAGTTGTGTGGGGGAGTTGTGATGTGAGTTGTGTTAAGGAGTTGTGTAGCGGAGTTGGTAATTTGGTAATTTTGTGGGTATTTTGTGGAAATGTGGTGTAAGCTGATCGACTCATTTCTGTAAGATAAGACCTGTGTGTATTTATGTGTGTTTGTGTGTTTGTGTATGTTTACCCTCTGAGTGATGAGACAGTGTAAGTAGACTGACACAGGATGCTCCAATTCCGGATCCGAACACGGTGACCCGACCTGGATCCCCTCCGAAATATCCAATATTCTTACTGATCCAGCGCAGGGCCTGAATCTGATCCAACAACCCATAATTCCCTTTAGCAGCCTGATCGCCAGTGCTCAGGAATCCTAAAACACACACACACACACACACACACACACACACACACATTAAACTTTTATGATGTCAAGTGGATTTTCTCCCACTTATATGATAGATTCCACGCATATGATGCACCACGACTTTTGTTAGGGTTTGTAAGTTTTGGAAATTGTTTCGTCTGTGGGAAATATGTCATGCCTGTCAGTGTTTGGGATTTTTTTTTTTTTTTTTTAGTGTTTGGCAAGTGTGGTGTGCTGTGGAGTTGTGTGTTTGTAAAAGTGTTTTTTTGTTTGTTTGTTTGTTTTTTTACAAGTAATATATCACTTGGGAATTAAATCCTGCTCAGGATTTGTGTTTCAGAGTGTGTGTGTGTGTGTGTGTGTGTGTGTGTGTGTGTGTGTGTGTGTGTGTTTGCTTGTGTGTTCACGTACCCAAAACTCCTATCCTGTAGTTAAGTGTGATGACGATGACATTTCCATAGCTCGCTAGCACACTGCCGTCCATGATGTTTCCTGTTCCATCCATGTAAGAGCCGCCGTGAATAAACAACATTACAGGCCACGGGTCCTCACGTGCGTCACGCAACACTAAACAAACAAACAAACATGAGACAGTCCTCGTGTACCCCCTGTATCTATTTACAGTATATACTTTTGTTTCCTCGCACCCTGGACACAACATCTTTCAGCTCCTCCCTTCGGCAGGTTCTACAGAACTCAGTGCCAGACACAGGAACAGTTTCTTCCCCCAGGCGATCAGCCTCATTAACAACTCACCATAATAATATTCCCTGCTTCATATCATGTTTATAAGTACTGCACTACCAGAACTGTCAGTCATCACATTATCCGTATACGTTACACACACTGTTACTGCACACTATTTGCACTACCGTGCACTCTAACACTATGTACATCACTAATCTGTCATTTTATCTGTATCCCTATTTGATACTCGTACTGTTTGTATTGTCTCGTACTGAGACCGAGAGTCCGAACTGAATGTATAGTTTTATTTATGTCTGTACTTTAAAAGAGTCACTAACAGCTGAAACCAAATTCCTCGTAAGTGTCAACACACTTAGCCAATAAACCTGATTCTGATTCTTCTTCATCTTCTTTCGGCTGCTCTCATTAGAGGTCTCCACAGCAGATCATCCATCTCCATACGCCCCTGTCCTCTACATCTGCCTTTTTTAAACCAACTACCTGCATGTCTTCCCTCACCACATCCATAAACCTCCTCCTTGATCTTCCTCTTTTCTCCTACTGATATACCTCCACCTCTCCAGGATCTTCTCAACCTGCTCACTACTCTCACCACAATTCACAATATCATCCACAAACATCATAGTCCAGGGAGACTCCTGTCTGACCTCGTCCTTCAACCTGTCCATCACCACTGCAAACAGGAAAGGGCTCAGAGCCGAACCTTGATGCAGTTCAACCTTCACTCTGAACCAGTCTGTCGTACCTACTGCACACTTCACTGCTGTCACACTGTCCTCATACATGACCCTCACATACTTCTCTGACACACCTGACTTTCTCATACAATACCACAACTCCTCTCTCCACCCTGTCGTACGCTTTCTCTAAATCCACAAACACACAAAGCAGCTCCTTCTGACCTTCTCTATACTTCTCCATCAACATCCTCAAAGCAAATAATGTGTCTGTGGTGCTCTTCCTCGGCATGAAACCATACTGTTGCTCACAGATGGTCACCTCTTCTCTCAGCCTGGCTTCCACTACTCTTTCCCATAACTTCATGGTGTGACTGATCAACTTTATTCCCCTGTAGTTACTGCAGGTCTGCACATCTCCTTTATTCTTAAAGTTCAGTACTAGTACACTCCTTCTCCATTCCTCAGGCATCTTCTTACCTTCCAGAATCCTGTTAAACAATCTGCAGTAGTTCCACAATCATCCAGCACCTCTTCACCACCACCGAGCTCCAGTCTGACCTCTTCCCTGAACCTCACACTACACTCTTCCTCCTTCAGTTTCCACAATCTTATTCTTCTTTCAGTCTTCACTCTCCTCCTCTTCTTCTTCACCTCTAAAACCATCCTACAGACCACCATCCGATGCTGTCTAGCTACACTGTCCCCCACCAACACCTTACAGTCTTCAATCTCCTTCAGGTTGCATCTCCTACAAAGAACATAATCCACCTGTGTGCACCTTCCTCCACTCTTATACGTCACCCTGTGATCCTCCTTCTTCTTAAAATACGTGTTCACCACTGCCATTTCCATCCTTTTAGCAAAATCTACCACCATCTGCCCTTCCAATGAATTCACGAAATAACCTGTAGTTTCAAATATAACATCTGTCTGTGTGTGTGTGTGTGTGTGTGTGTGTGTGTGTGTGTGTGTGTGTGTGTGTGAGAGAGAGAGAGTGAAGGAGAAGGAGAAAGTAAAAAAGGGCAGCTGGAAGTTGACAGTGTGTGTGTGTGTGTGTGTGTGTGTGTGTGTGTGTGTGTGTGAGAGAGAGAGAGTGAAGGAGAAGGAGAAAGTAAAAAAGGGCAGCTGGAAGTTGACAGTGTGTGTGTGTGTGTGTGTGTGTGTGTGTGTGTGTGTGTGGCAGCTGATGTAAGAGAGCAGAAAGCTCCATGGCAGTCAGTCAGACTGATTAAATGCTGAATTAAAACATCAGCAATAAATATTTAAGTGAAAGTTATTAAAAAAATAATGATAAAGTAAGGGATGAAAACAGGAAGTACCGTCTTCCTCTGCCTCCTCCCCCGCTCGCTTCGGCCCTGCACACACACACACACACACACACACACACACACACACACACACACACACACACACACACGAGAGAAAACACATAGTGAGGAAGACAGATATCAAGTACATGTCTGTCAGTATGGAATTATAATCTGCAACCTCTACACGTGTGTGTGTGTGTGTGTGTGCGTGCGTGCGTGCGTGCGTGCGTGTGCGTGCGTGTGTGTGTTTGTGTGTGCGTGCGCGTGTGCGCGCGTGTGTTTGCGTGTGGGTGCGTCTGCGTGCACGCTCACCGCTCCTCTCCCGCGTGGGGATGTACAGGTTGAGGTAGAGACAGTCTTCGCTCTGCTCCTGCAGGTAGGTTGCCATGGTGTCCAGGTTGAAGGTGGCCCACACGGGCGCGGTGATGTCGTGTACGTTACCGCGAGCGCTCTGAGGGCACACAGGAGCGAAACGTGTAGCGTTACGCACGCCTCCCCATGCCGTAGGGGGTTCAGGGACCGCGAATCTCCGCACACCTGTGGGTGGGGCTGCATAAGGCACACCCAGGTACTGATCCACGGGGCGGAGTCCTTCTGTCGCCACGGCGATGCGCATCCCACGCAGACGACCCTGAGCAGTGTTCACTGTAGGCTGGAAGGTCAAGGCCGTTGCCATGGAGATGTACCACCATGGCAACCATGAAAGCAAGGCGAAGGTCTCAGGTCGCCAAAGCAGGTGTGTGTACCACATGATCTCACACACAGTCACACTCACACACGTACACTCACACACACAGTCTATCTGTCTACCACTCACACACACACACACACACACACACACACACACACACACACACACACACACACAGAGGTATATGTTAAGCTCCGCCCCTCAGCCTGGTGGTTTTTTAATGGATAATGCCATTAGTTGTAGAAGCTCCACCTTCTTTTTACAGTGCAAATGCCATCCCACTCTGTACACACCTAAACACACACACACACACACACACACACACACACACACACACAGAAACAGATATACATGTCTTAATACAGAAGCCCTGCTATAAGAATATTTAACTTGTAACTGTGTTAACAGGTTAATCACTGCTGTGTTCACTAACACCAGGTATCACATTTTACATTATGCTCAGAGCAGAGATAAAAAGAGTCCAGAAGCGTTTCTATGGCAACCACATTTACAGAGCGGCGGCTCATGGGGACGTGTTACAGGATAGAAGTGACGCATCCAAACTTTTAGTGCTGTCAAATTCCCTAAAAATAACATTTTATTCAAAAACCAAATAATTGTGAATATATAATTAGTGTAATGAATATTAATGAGCATTTTGTAAATATTAATAAGTGTGGTGTTTTCAGTGAAATGAAGGTGAGAATCTCACCGTGGTGAGGAGAGCAGAACCTGTTCTTCTGAAGAACACAGTTTTTTAAAACCAGGCTGTTCAGGATGACTTCAATCTGAAGAACTGAGCAACTCTTTTGATCTTAAACTCTTGAGCTTTTTTTATGAGTTGCTCAGTAGCTCCTGGTTCCATAATCTCAAAAGACTGTAGAAAGATCATCAGTCATAATCACACACTCCAGTGCTCATGTTAGTTCTCACTCTCCAGTGTTCTGTAGTGTTTAAAGACTATAATCACACTCTTGATGTCACCCACATGAGGATGAGGTTCTGCTTTTGAGTCTGGTTCCTCTCAAGGTTTCTTCCTCAGAACATCTACGGGAGTTTTTCCTTCACCACAGTCTCCCCAGATTTCATCATCAGGGATAAACACATCGTTCACCTTCACTCTTAAACTCTGTAAAGCTGCTTTGAGACAATGTCTGTTGTAAAAATCACTATAGAAAGAAACTTCACTTGACACCGGGGTGTTTACATGAGCACGTTACTTTCCTACGTTCCCCCACATCCCCTCATGTCCCCTCATGTCCCTCAGTGTAGATGTATTTTATAGCTCCAGAATGATTGGCACTCTGGTAACGGTGGTAATACATGGTTGATGTAAAAGCTCAGTGAAAAAGTTTATCTCACACCGACAGAAAAATGTAATCCTGAAAGCCTGAATCTTTTCACTGAGCCACAGCAGGGTACAAGTGTAGAGTTAAACACACCACCACACAGTTGTAGTAGATTACAGTGTGTGTGCGTGCATGTGTGTGTGTGTGTGTGTGTGTGTGTGTGTGTGTGTGTGTGTGTGTACAGGTGTAGTACGGTACAGTACATTATATTCACTAATCCCTACATTATATTCACTAACCCCTTATCCCTACATTATATTCACTAATCCCTAATCCCTACATAATATTCACTAATCCCTAATCCCTACATAATATTCACTAACCCCTAATCCCTACATTATATTCACTAATCCCTAATCCCTACATAATATTCACTAACCCCTAATCCCTACAATATATTCACTAACCCCTAATCCCTACATTATATTCACTAATCCCTAATCCCTTCATTATATTCACTAACCCCTAATCCCTACATAATATTCACTAACCCCTAATCCCTACAAAATATTCACTAACCCCTAATCCCTACATTATATTCACTAATCCCTAATCCCTTCATTATATTCACTAACCCCTAATCCCTACATTATATTCACTAACCCCTAATCCCTACATTATATTCACTAACCCCTAATCCCTACATTATATTCACTAATCCCTAATCCCTACATTATATTCACTAATCCCTAATCCCTACATAATATTCACTATTTCCTAATCCCTACATAATATTCAGTAACCCCTAATCCCTACATTATATTCACTAACCCCTAATCCCTACATAATATTCACTAACCCCTAATCCCTACATTATATTCACTAACCCCTAATTCCTACATTATATTCACTAACCCCTAATTCCTACATTATATTCACTAACCCCTAATCCCTACATTATATTCACTAACCCCTAATCCCTACATTATATTCACTAACCCCTAATCCCTACATTATATTCACTAATCCCTAATCCCTAAATTATATTTACTAACCCCTAATTCCTACATTATATTCACTAACCCCTAATCCCTACATTATATTCACTAACCCCTAATCCCTAAATTATATTCACTAACCCCTAATCCCTACATTATATTCACTAATCCGTACATTATATTCACTAACCCCTAATCCCTACATTATATTCACTAACCCCTAATTCCTACATTATATTCACTAACCCCTACATAATATTCACTAACCCCTAATCCCTACATTATATTCACTAACCCCTACATTATATTCACTAATCCCTAATCCCTACATTATATTCACTAACCCCTAATTCCTACATTATATTCACTAACCCCTACATTATATTCACTAATCCCTAATTTCTACATATTTACTAATCCCTAATCCCTACATTATATTCACTAACCCCTTATCCCTACATTATATTCACTAACCCCTAATCCCTACATTATATTCACTAATCCGTACATTTTATTCACTAACCTCTAATCCCTACATTATATTCACTAACCCGTACATATTATTCACTAATCCCTAATTCCTACATTATATTCACTAACCCCTAATCCCTACATTATATTCACTAACCCCTAATCCCTACATTATATTCACTAACCCCTAATCCCTACATTATATTTACTAACCCCTAATCCCTACATTATATTCACTAACCCCTAATCCCTACATTATATTCACTAATCCCTAATCCCTAAATTATATTTACTAACCCCTAATTCCTACATTATATTCACTAACCCCTAATCCCTACATTATATTCACTAACCCCTAATCCCTACATTATATTCACTAATCCGTACATTATATTCACTAACTCTAAGGGAGTTTTTCCTTGCCACTGTCGCCACGGCTGCTCATCAGGGACAAACGCACACCATTCACCTTCACTGTTGTTTTCTGTAAAGCTGCTTTGAGACAATGTCTGTTGTGAAAAGCGCTATACAAATAAACTTGACTTGACTTGACTTGACTAACCCCTAATCCCTACATTATATTCACTAATCCGTACATTATATTCACTAACCCCTAATCCCTACATTATATTCACTAACCCCTAATTCCTACATTATATTCACTAACCCCTACATAATATTCACTAACCCCTAATCCCTACATTATATTCACTAACCCCTACATTATATTCACTAATCCCTACATTATATTCACTAACCCCTAATTCCTACATTATATTCACTAACCCCTACATAATATTCACTAACCCCTAATCCCTACATTATGTTCACTAACCCCTACATTATATTCACTAATCCCTAATCCCTACATTATATTCACTAACCCCTAATCCCTACATTATATTCACTAACCCCTACATTATATTCACTAATCCCTAATTCCTACATATTTACTAATCCCTAATCCCTACATTATATTCACTAACCCCTAATCCCTACATTATATTCACTAACCCCTAATCCCTACATTATATTCACTAATCCGTACATTTTATTCACTAACCCCTAATCCCCACATTATATTCACTAACCCGTGCATTTTATTCACTAATCCCTAATTCCTACATTATATTCACTAATCCCTAATCCCTACATTATATTCACTAACCCCTACATTATATTCACTAATCCCTAATCCCTACATTATATTCACTAACCCCTACATTATATTTACTAATCCCTAATCCCTACATTATATTCACTAACCCCTAATTCCTACATTATGTTCACTAACCCCTACATTATATTCACTAATCCCTAATCCCTACATTATATTCACTAACCCCTACATAATATTCACTAACCCCTAATCCCTACATTATGTTCACTAACCCCTACATTATATTCACTAATCCCTAATCCCTACATTATATTCACTAACCCCTAATCCCTACATTATATTCACTAACCCCTACATTATATTCACTAATCCCTAATTCCTACATAATATTTACTAATCCCTAATCCCTACATTATATTCACTAACCCCTAATCCCTACATTATATTCACTAACCCCTAATCCCTACATTATATTCACTAATCCGTACATTTTATTCACTAATCCCTAATTCCTACATTATATTCACTAATCCCTAATCCCTACATTATATTCACTAACCCCTAATCCCTACATTATATTCACTAACCCCTAATCCCTACATTATATTCACTAACCCCTAATCCCTACATTATATTCACTAATCCGTACATTTTATTCACTAACCCCTAATCCCTACATTATATTCACTAATCCGTACATTTTATTCACTAATCCCTAATTCCTACATTATATTCACTAATCCCTAATCCCTACATTATATTCACTAACCCCTAATCCCTACATTATATTCACTAACCCCTAATCCCTACATTATATTCACTAATCCGTACATTTTATTCACTAATCCCTAATTCCTACATTATAATCACTAATCCCTAATCCCTACATTATATTCACTAATCCGTACATTTTATTCACTAATCCCTAATTCCTACATTATATTCACTAATCCCTAATCCCTACATTATATTCACTAACCCCTAATCCCTACATTATATTCACTAATCCATACATTTTATTCACTAACCCCTAATCCCTACATTATACCCCCTCTCTCTCTCTCTGTCTCTCTCTCTCTCCTCTGCCTTTAATTCTCCTCATATCAGGCAGTGTCGGCTGCACGTATTTATAAAAGTCCACATTCACCAGGAGAAAGAGGGGCGATGTGTAGGTGTGTGTGTGTGTGTGTGTGTGTGTGTGTGTGTGTGTGTGCACGCGTGTGTGTCTGTATGTGTGTGCGTGTGTGTGCCTGTGTGTGTGTGAGTTGGTGTGTGTGTGTGTGTGTGTGTGTGCCTGTGTGTGTGTGTGTGTGAGTTAGTGTGTGTGTGTGTGTGTGCCTGTGTGTGTGTGTGTGCGCCTGTGTGTGTGTGTGTGTGTGCCTGTGTGTGTGTGTGTGTGAGTTAGTGTGTGTGTGTGTGCGCCTGTGTGTGTGTGTGTGCGCCTGTGTGTGTGTGTGTGTGTGTGTGTAACTGCAGGGACGGTGAAAGAGACTACAGTACGAGATGTGAATGCCAATGTGTTCGTCTCTCTTCCTCTGTATCTCGCCTGCGGATGTTTATCTGATTGGGAAAAGCACCGGTTACGTTCCAAATCCACATCTGAGGATAGTGTACTGCCTAGAGTGCACACTGTTGTGGTGGGTAGTGTGTGTACAACACACACACAAACAGCAAACCAACAGATGGCCAAATCACCATGACAACTCTAAGACACGGCAGAAGGTGTCTCGCTGTTTCTCCATCTTATCATTCCACTACACACACACACACACACACACACACACACACACACACACACACACATATATGCACACATGCACCTAATAGAGGTCACTTCAAGTGTGTCTGTGTGTGTGTGTGTGTGTGTGTGTGTGTGTGTTACACATTGGAGCAACCCTGCACTGAAACAGAGGGGTTCCTCCATTCATTCTGCTTTCTATATTGCACACCCAGACACACACACGCACACACACACACACACACACACACACACACAGCATGTTCAGTGGTCATATCATTGATATGTTCTGAAAACACGCTGTCACCTCTAATACCCACATCAATCACTGTGCAGAGGCAATGAATACAACACGCACACTCACACACACGCAGAAATACACACACGCGCACATACACACACAGATACACGTTACCCTGAAATAAAAATCAGCAGCGCGTGAACGTGTTCGTGCGTGTGACCGCATTTAGCGCGTGCAATCGGGAGCAATGCGGCGGCGCGTGCCATTTAAACTGTGTCCACCCACGCGTCATTGGAGCGTCGTGAGCGCGTTATGACCGCTCCGTGCCGGTGTGGAGAAGTGATTATAACACCGCTGCTGGAGGAGCGCGTGGAGGAATAAAGAGAGAATAAAAGCCAGGTCCGCTCCTCACCTGCCGAATCTCTCGGTCTCGCGCTCACCGTGTTCTCATCTCATCTCATCTCATCTCATCCGCGCCATGTTTCTCCTCCTGCGACCCTCGAGCTTGATATCCTCAGCGATGATGAAGATGGTATTACTGATGATGATGAAGATGGTTACTGTAAATGAACGTTCATGTCTTTGACTGGCGTGTAAAAAAAAGCGTAAAGCGCGCGCACGCTGCAGATGCTCGCTCGCGAACGCGGTGGTCGGGAGCGCGCGCTCAAGGTACTCTCCACCGCGGGCGTTACTAGGCAACCAAGCAGGAGGAAAAAGAGGAGGATGAAGCGACCGCACCGGGGTGCTACCCTTCCGCCCCTACACTCCCGCTGTCTCTCTCTCTCACACACACACACACACACACACACACACACACACACACACACACACACACACACAGCTGAGATCACGTGATTACCTGTGATCAGAACCGGTAAAAGTACACACATCCTTTACTTACGTAGAAATACAGATACTAATAAAGCTGAAGTTCTGACTGCACTTTTTTACTCAAGTGAAAGTAAAGAAGTTTGGGCTCTGAGATGTTCTTCAGTAAAAACTAGATGTTACTACACCTGTTTTAGTGTCACACAGGAAACTGAACCTCACATTATATCAATGTATTAATAAAAACACTGAATGTATCCAGGATGAACAACCACCATATCGAATACAAGCAGAGAAAAGATTTAGATGACATAAATATATATATATATACTATATTTCTAAAAGTATTGGGACACCTGGGCATAAGTACGGTATGTAATTTATTTAACATTGCACTTCGCATTCAGCCCTAATTTGCTCTTAGAATTCCCTCCACTCTTCTGGGAAGATGTTCCACTAGATTTTTGGAATGTTCTTATGTATATTTGTGTTCATCAGTCACATGGGTGTTACGAAAGGCAGGTAGTTATGTAGGTGAGAAGGTGAGGAGACCTGGGGTGCAGTCAGTGTTCACATTCATCCCAAAGGTGTTCAGTAGGGATGAGATCAGAGCTCTATAGCAGATCACTCAAGATCTTCCTCTCCAAAGCATGTAATCCAGATTTGTGGTAACAGTTTGGAAAAGAACCACATAGAGCAGGAGAGACCAGGTGTCCCAATACTTTTGTGTGTATATATATATTTATTTATTTGCCATCACCAGGTCATATCTCAGAATGTAGGGTTTTTTTTCAGCTGTCCTTAAAAACAACTCAAAGTTATGATGATGTTTTACGAATGATAATTTGAAGGGAAGTTATTCTGTGCCTTTTATTGAAGTTCAAACAGGAAGTTTATCATTTATACTTCACCTGTATAGCAGTTCTCCAACATCTAGAAACTATCTGACTAAACCTCAGATTTCAAATGACAGCTACATTCTACAGAACTTAAAAACATCCTTATTAAAAATAGCAACATGTGGCAGCATCCCTTATATAAAAGACAGACAAAATTGTAGGGAAAAAAACTTTAAACCTTAAAATGGCTAATGAAAAGAAAGATCTAATGATAAAACATTAGATTACCTGTATGTGATTTCTCAAATTTGACGGCGAATTCTTTAAAGCCAGCACTTTTTTACACCGATAATTTCATACATCTCCCTGATATATGGCCATGGTGTTGAGGATGTCTGATTTTATTTATTTTCACATCGGTGTCTCCCTCTGAATTCACATTCATTCAGAGAGGAACCAGACTCAAAAGCAGAACCTCATCCTCATGTGGGTGACATCAAGAGTGTGATTATAGTCTTTAAACACTACAGAACACTGGAGAGTGAGAACTAACATGAGCACTGGAGTGTGTGATTATTACTGATGATCTTTCTACAGTCTTTTACAGTCATTACTGAGATCATCACAGATCCAACACCAGCTTCTCCATGCCAAAGCCTTTAAACACTCCAGGAGGTCCAGTGTCCAAACTCCACATGAAGTGGAATCCAGTTGGCACTGGTACGTCTCTAGATGGTACTGGATGTTTGTGGGCATCTACTTCTTTAAAGATCTGGACAAAAAATCTAACATCCACTGAAAGCAGTGCAGCCAAGAGAAACGCTACGAAATGAAGAGAGAGAGAGGGGGAGAGAGAGAGAGAGGGGGGGAGAGAGAGAGAGAGGGGGGGGGGGGAGAGAGAGAGAGGGGGAGAGAGAGAGAGAGGGGGGGAGAGAGAGAGAGAGGGGGGGGGAGAAAGAGAGAGAGAGAGAGAGGGGGAGAGAGAGAGAGAGGGGGAGAGAGAGAGAGGGGGGGGGGAGAAAGAGAGAGAGAGAGAGAGGGGGGGGGGAGAAAGAGAGAGAGAGAGAGAGAGAGAGAGAGAGAGAGAGAGAGAGAGTGTAAGAAAGGATTCCTATTCAGTTGTATTTCCACGCTTTACCACTAGAGGCAGACATACAGTTTACCAAGCAATGACAAGCTACCCGTGACATCACAGTTACACCGGCCTCCACCAAGAGTAGAAAAGGACTTTTAAAAGCGGAAGTGCAGCTGCGGATGAAACCGGAAGCAGACAAAGTAAACAGCGCGGCATTGGTTTATACCGGACTGATCTCTCTCTCTCTCTCTCTCTCTCTCTCTCTCTCTCTCTCTCTCTCTCTCTCTCTCTCTCTCTCACACACACACACACACACACACACACACACACAGAGTTTCTGCAGAAGTCCGTTATTCACACAGCAGTGTTCTCGTCCCTCTTAGCGGTATACCGGATACCGGAGAGTACTCTACCCCGACTCAGAGCTCCTGTCCCGGGAACACTGTAAACTCCAGCTCGGGGATTGAGTCACGGCCTGGCGTACACACCGCTCACACACTCAGGTAAGGAAGTTACTGTAGAAACTGCAGTCTGGTGAACAGACTCTTGGTTTGTACAGATACTGAGTTTCACGTCACTCGTGCATTTGTACGCGCGTGCACACACACACACACACACACACACACACACACACACACACGCACACGCACGCGCATCCCCTGTACTGATCATTCTCTACTGCACCGAGTCTATCATTAGTTCTGTATGTATTCCCTCTGCTGCACAAAGGAAGCGAGGCTTTCAATTCAGGATCATTTAGAATAAAAAAACTCACGTTTCATTCTGAAGGAATCCATCCATCCATCCATCCATCCACAAAATACACAACACACTGACTGCAGATGCGTTACAGTGCTGGTGTTTGCTGATTGGTTGATTGCTCTGTTTGCTGATTGGTTGATTGTTGTTCAGGATGTCAGACTCAGACAGCGAGGAGGATCAGGACCGCCCCTTCCACCTGACCGGCTTTCTGTTTGGAAACATTAATGAGGATGGGCAACTGGAGGACGACAGCGTCCTGGACATGGTGAGGAAATATCTAAACCCTGTCCGAGCATAACAGGAGAACAGAGGGAGAGAAGGAGGAACACAGAGAATATCAATATATACTTTATAATACAAGTGTGTTGTCCTTCATTCTGTCTCTTTCTCTCTCTCTGTCTGTCTGTGTGTCTCTCTCTCTCAGGAGAGCAAGAAGCACTTGGCAGGTCTTGGCTCTCTTGGACTTGGCATGCTCATCACAGAGATCACTGCCACTGAGGAGGACACAGAGCAAAACACAGACGCAGACGGTGAGTGTGAGAGAGCGAGAGAGAGAGGAAGAGAGAGAGAGAGATTGTGTTTGATTGTGTTATTGTGTATATGTATGTGTGTAGGTTGGGTAAAGAGCACTGATGATGCAGTGGATTATTCAGACATCAGTGAAGTTGCAGAGGATGAAACCCGAAAATACAAACAGGCCATGAGTAGCATGCAGCTGTCTCACAGAACAGGTATACACACACACACACACACACACACACACACACACACACACCATTTTCTTTTATAAGAACATTCAGGATCGTGTTCTGTCCTTCTATTCCTGTGTGTGTGTGTGTGTGTGTGTGTGTGTGTAGATGATGAGGATGATTATGACGCTGACTCGGAGGACATTGACTCTAAGCTCATGCCCCCACCTCCGCCACCGAGCCAGCCAATCACAGCTAAGAAAGAAGACCCGTCCTCTCAAAGCTCCAGTGGTGAGATAACACACACACACACACACACACACACACACACACACACACACACACACACACAGACCCATATGATTTCTATTCAGTTGTATTTCCACGCTTCACCACTAGAGGCATACATAGTTTACCAAGCAATGACATGCTACCCGTGACCTCACAGTTCACCGTCCTCCACCAAGAGTAGAAAAGGCCAGAACACCGAGCAGCAGTCGTCATTGATCAGTGGCCATTCAACATCACGCAACCTACCCTAACCCTAATCGCCTCATATATATTTATGATTTATTCTATACCCAATAAAGTTGAGTGAATCCTATACCGTGTTTTTACTGACGAGCTGGGGCGAGTACAATCCCCTGATCAGCGCACACCAGATAGTGAAAATCCTAACATTTGGTCCTTGGAGCCGGATAGGAAAACTTCCTAACATTTATATTTGTATTTATTTGTTTCTCTGTAGTGAGTGATGAAGGGGACGGTATTATTCTTCCCTCCATCATCGCCCCCTCCTCTGTTGGGGAGAAAGCGGAGTTTAGCAGCTCCTCAGACAGTGAGAGTGAGTGTGATAGGCCCACGCCCACCGGAGGGGTGGGGCATCAGTCCAGTCTCACACTCCCATTGGCTGGAATCATGCAGAAGGACACAGCCAAAGCTCTGCCTCAAGTAACTGAGCTGTTCCCTGAGTTCAGACCAGGCCAGGTATACACACACACACACACACACACACACACACACACACACACACACACACACACACACACACACACAGAGGACTGTGTTAGGACTGTATCAGGCTATTTCATGTGTATGTGTGTATCAGGTTCTGCGGTTCCTGCGTCTCTTTGGTCCTGGTAAGAACATGCCATCAGTGTGGCGCAGCGCTCGGAGGAAAAGGAAAAAGAAACACAAAGACACGCACTCGGACACGCCCACTGCTGATGGCGAATCACACGCTCCAGAGGGAGGGGATGAGAGGAAATCTGGATGGGATTATGAATATGCTCCACCCCCTCCTCCAGAGCAGTGCCTTTCTGATGATGAGGTGACTGACTCACACACACACACACACACACACACACACACAGTTCAGGTGGGTAAATGAAACCTGTTTTTAATGATGCATTAAAAGCACATAATTGTATTATGGACAGTGTGTAGACTCAATGCTACAGTGTGTGTGTGTGTGTGTGTGTGTGTGTGTGTGTGTGTGTAGATCTCCATGATGGCACCAGTGGAGTGTAAGAGTGTGTCGGTGGTGTGTGAGGGTGAGGGCGTGTGTGAGTCGAGGCCGCGTGTAGCTGAGTGGCGCTACGGTCCGGCTCAGCTGTGGTACGACATGCTGGGCGTGCCTGAGGATGGGGCGGGGTTTCACTACGGCCTCCTGCTGCGCCAGGACAACACCACCACACAAACTGAAAAACACATTGAGACACTCTCTGATACACACACGGACACACACGCTGACACACACACTGATACACCTGGAGAAAAGCAGAGCAGCGAACAGGACAAGCAGCACTCTGAGGTCTGTATCACACACATATACACACACACACACACACACACACACAGATCTGCATGGGTTAGGTTTAGGGACACTCACAAGTATTCTGTTTGTGTGACTGTGTGTGTGTGTGTAGCTAGAGGACGAGCTCTTCCTCATGGTCACACAGCTGCAGTGGGAGGACGACATCATCTGGAATGGAGAGGACGTGAAGCACAAGGGCACTAAGACCCAGAGGGCTAGTCTGGCAGGGTGGCTTCCCTCCAGCATGACCCGTAATGCCAATGCTTACAATGCACAACAGGGTATACACACACACACACACACACACACACACACACAACAATAAGAAAAGCAGCAATAAAGTGTGTGTGTGTGTTTGTGTGTGTAGGTCTGAGTCGCAGTAATTCCCAGCTGATGCCCCCAACTACGCCCCCCATTCCCAAAACTCCTTCTATAACCGGCTCTAAACGTGACAAGCACAGTCAGGAAGGTGATGAAACACACGATATCTACACTCACAGAGGCCGTGTCCCAAATCACACCTTACTCCCTTATATTAGTACTCATAAATTCATCTTCTCATCTGAAACCCCAACACTTTATTCTGATTTCACTAAACCTGTTTTATTCCTTCACTGCACAATACATATTTTACAATCCATAGACCTACATTTTACTTCATAATACATTTAGTTTTATTCATATGATCATAGTTTTCCATGAGGGTGATGTTCCATGGTACTCCATTTTCCCAATTGATAATGAGGGGCTTGTGTATGGACGATGGGAAGACAACATCATCTGGGACGATCAGAACATGGAGCATCTGCTGTCTCCTCCTGTCTTGACCCTTGACCCCAACGATGAGAACATCATCCTGGGTAAACTTTAACCTTGTGTTATAAAAATTTAATAATGATAAAATAAGTAAAATGTCTACAACTTGTGTGTGTGTGTGTGTGTGTGCACGCAGAGATCCCCAGTGAGAAGGAGGAGAGAACATCTCACTCTCCATGCAAGGAGAATAAAAAGGAGTCATCTTTGAAAAAGAGCCGCATTCTGCTCGGGAAAACCGGCGTCATTAAAGAGGAACCACAACAGGTCCATCACCTCACCTGTCCATCACCTCACCTGTCCATCACCTCACCTGTCCATCACCTCACCTGTCCATCACCTCACCTGTCCATCACCTCACCTGTCCATCACCTCACCTGTCCATCACCTCACCTGTCCAACACCTCACCTGTTTGTGTGTGTGTGTGTGTGTGTGTGTGTGTTCTAGAACATGTCCCAGCCAGAGGTTAAAGACCCATGGAATCTCTCCAATGATGAGTTCTACTACCCCAAACAGCAGGGGCTGAGGGGCACATTCGGGGGCAACATAATCCAGGTAGAGGAAAATGATACACACGCTGTGAACGGGCAGTGAAGTAGTTCTGGTAGTTGGATATGAGTTACAGCAGCTACAGGTACATTCATGTTAATCTCTCTCTCTCTCTCTCTCTCTCTCTCTCTGCAGCACTCTATTCCGGCGTTGGAGTTGAGGCAGCCGTTTTTCCCGACCCATATGGGCCCGATGAAGCTGCGGCTGTTCCACCGTCCCTCAATCAAGAAATACTCGTTTGGTTCTCTGTCTCAGCCTGGACCTCACCCAGTACAGCCCCTCCTCAAACACATCAAGAAGAAGGCCAAGGTGTGTGTGTGTGTAGATGAGGGAACAGGAGCGACAGGGGGCGGGGACATGTTCTTCATGTGTGTGTGTGTGTGTGTGTGTGTGTGTGTGTGTGTGTGTGTGTGTGTGTGTAGATGAGGGAACAGGAGCGACAGGCCTCAGGGGGCGGAGACATGTT
>NC_139599.1:17872547-17875047 GCF_946808225.1 Silurus aristotelis | reverse complement strand
GAAAGAGAGAATCTGTACCTGAGGTGTGTGTGTGTGTGTGTGTGAAAGAGAGAATCTGTACCTGAGGTGTGTGTGTGTGTGTGTGTGTGTGTGTGTGAAAGAGAGAATCTGTACCTGAGGTGTGTGTGTGTGTGTGTGTGAAAGAGAGAATCTGTACCTGAGGTGTGTCTGTGTGTGTGTGTGTGTGTGTGTGTGTGAAAGAGAGAATCGGTACCTGAGGAGTGTATGGTCCGGGTGTGTGTGTGTTTGAAAGTTAGTGTGTGTGTGTGTGTGTTTGAAAGTTAGTGTGTGTGTGTGTGTGTTTGAGAGTAAGTGTGTAATAAATGAACATGTACACTCTATGGGTTAATAAATAAATATTATTGTAGATAAAATATTATATAAAGTTAATGTTGATGAGGAACTGAATCTCTATAGTTTAATTTCCTTCTGTTCAATGTGTGTGTGTGTGTGTGTGTGTGTGTGTGTGTGTGTGTGTGTGTGTGTGTGTGCGCGCGCAGTATGATGAACACTTGACTCAGTTAGAGAAGGATATCTGTACAGCTAAAGAAGCTGCTCTGGATGCTGCTGATCTGGAGAGTCTGGATCCTCTCACACCCGGACCATACACTCCTCAGGTACAGATTCTCTCTTTCTTACACACACACACACACACACACACACACACACACACCCGGACCATACACTCCTCAGGTACAGATTCTCTCTTTCTTACACACACACACACACACACACACACACACACACACACACACACCCGGACCATACACTCCTCAGGTACAGATTCTCTCTTTCTTACACACACACACACACACACACACACACACACACACACACACACCCGGACCATACACTCCTCAGGTACAGATTCTCTCTTTCTTACACACACACACACACACACACACACACCCGGACCATACACTCCTCAGGTACAGATTCTCTCTTTCTTACACACACACACACACACACACACACACACACACACCCGGACCATACACTCCTCAGGTACAGATTCTCTCTTTCTTACACACACACACACACACACACACACACACACACACACACACACCCGGACCATACACTCCTCAGGTACAGATTCTCTCTTTCTTACACACACACACACACACACACACACACACACACACACACACCCGGACCATACACTCCTCAGGTACAGATTCTCTCTTTCTTACACACACACACACACACACACACACACACACACACACACACACCCGGACCATACACTCCTCAGGTACAGATTCTCTCTTTCTTACACACACACACACACACACACACACACACACACACACACACACACCCGGACCATACACTCCTCAGGTACAGATTCTCTCTTTCTTACACACACACACACACACACACACACACCCGGACCATACACTCCTCAGGTACAGATTCTCTCTTTCTTACACACACACACACACACACACACACACACACACACACACACACACACACACCCGGACCATACACTCCTCAGGTACAGATTCTCTCTTTCTTACACACACACACACACACACACACACACACACACACACACACCCGGACCATACACTCCTCAGGTACAGATTCTCTCTTTCTTACACACACACACACACACACACACACACACACACACACACACACACACACACCCGGACCATACACTCCTCAGGTACAGATTCTCTCTTTCTTACACACACACACACACACACACACACACACACACCCGGACCATACACTCCTCAGGTACAGATTCTCTCTTTCTTACACACACACACACACACACACACACACACACACACACACACACCCGGACCATACACTCCTCAGGTACAGATTCTCTCTTTCTTACACACACACACACACACACACACACACCCAGACCATACACTCCTCAGGTACAGATTCTCTCTTTCTTACACACACACACACACACACACACACACACACACACACACACACCCGGACCATACACTCCTCAGGTACAGATTCTCTCTTTCTTACACACACACACACACACACACACACACACACACACACACACACACCCAGACCATACACTCCTCAGGTACAGATTCTCTCTTTCTTACACACACACACACACACACACACACACACACACCCAGACCATACACTCCTCAGGTACAGATTCTCTCTTTCTTACACACACACACACACACACACACACACACACACACACACACACACCCGGACCATACACTCCTCAGGTACAGATTCTGTCTTTCTTACACACACACACACACACACACACACACACCCGGACCATACACTCCTCAGGTACAGATTCTGTCTTTCTCTCTCTCTCACACACACACACACACACACCCGGACCATACACTCCTCAGGTACAGATTCTGTCTTTCTCTCTCTCTCACACACACACACACACACACACACACACACACACACACACACCCGGACCATACACTCCTCAGGTACAGATTCTGTCTTTCTCTCTCTCTCACACACACACACA
>NC_139599.1:17858564-17862347 GCF_946808225.1 Silurus aristotelis | reverse complement strand
ACACACACACACACACACACACACACACACACACACACACACACACACACAGAGACGGCGCTAGTTAAGGTGGTAAATGACTGTTATTGGCCTCTGATCAGGGTTTTGTCTCTTTACTTGTTTTGCTCGACCTCAGTGCAGCTTTTCACACCATTGATCATCATCTTCTGCTTGCTGGACTGGAGAACATTGTTGGAATTAAGGGAACAGCTCTCTCTTGGCTCAGGTCTTATCTGACTGATCGCTATCAGTTTGTTGATGTAAATGGTGAGTTCTCCACACTCTCTGAGGTAAAGTTTGGTGTTCCACAAGGATTTCTCTTAGGCCCTCTGCTTTTCTCTTTATATCTGCTGCCTCTGGGTGAAATTATACATAAACATGGGATTCGCTTCCATTGCTATGCTGATGATACACAGCTGTATATTTCAGCAAAGCCAGATGAGCGAGATCAGCTTAACAATGTTGAGGAGTGTGTAAAGGACATTATACAGTGGATGCTTGATAACTTTCCTCTGCTCAACTCAGATAAGACGGAAGTACTTTTACTAGGACCACATGCAGCTAGAAGTAAACTTTCTGATTCTGTAGCATCTCTGGATGGTGTTTCTGTTTCAGTGTGTACAGCAGTCAAAGACCTCGGTGTGATTATTGACCCGAGTCTTTCCTTTGAGTCTCACGTGAATAATATCACCAGGATCTCCTTCTTTCACCTTAGAAATATTGCTAAAATTAGAAATATGATGGCGTTACAGGATGCAGAAAAACTAGTAGATGCTTTTGTAACATCTAGATTAGACTACTGTAACGCTTTACTGTCTGGGTGTTGGAGTAAGTGCAGAAATAAGCTTCAGTTAGTTCAGAATGCAGCAGCAAGAGTCCTCACTAGATCTAGAAAATATGATCCCATCAGCCCTGTTTTAATCATATCATCTACACTGCTCCCAATTCCATCTCCCCTCACTGTCACTTGTTCACTCAGGTTTGTTGACAGTGTGAGATTTGAGTGAGATCGGCGTGAGATCGGCGTGAGAGAGAGTAAAGTAGATCTCAGTGTTCTCTACACTGTAAGCTGTACTGTTGATGTGCTCTAATAGACACTGAATAAATCCTGTTTAGCAGTTTTTGTGTTTGAAAGTTCATTTACAGAAAGATTTTTAAAGTGATGCTCATTTTCCTCTTCTTCTCTTCTTCCTCCTAATTTCCCTTCTTTTCCTCTTCCTCCTCCTTCTCTTCTTCCTCTTCCTCCCGTCACGTCACGTCACGTCACGCTGTGGTTAATGGTGTTTATTTTATGTTTGCAGATGATTTATGATTCTCCTAAGGATCATTAGTGCGATTAATGTCACTGTCACAGGAAAACCGCTGCTGCATCTGACTGACCTTTAGAGCAAAAATAATTATACAACCTCAAAAAAATACACCACATGATATAATCTGTATCTCTGAAGAGTTTTCATTCAGATACACACTGAGGCGCTCCATACAAACACCACCAAACATCTACATCTCCACACAAACACCACCAAACGCCTACATCTCCACACAAACACCACCAAACGCCTACATCTCCACACAAACACCACCAAACGCCTACATCTCCACACAAACACCACCAAACGCCTACATCTCCACACAAACACCACCAAACGCCTACATCTACACACAACACAACCAAACATCTACATCTCCACACAAACACCACCAAACGCCTACATCTCCACACAAACACCACCAAACGCCTACATCTACACACAAACACAACCAAACGCCTACATCTCCACACAAACACCACCAAATGCCTACATCTACACACAAACACCACCAAACGCCTACATCTCCACACAAACACCACCAAACGCCTACATCTCCACACAAACACCACCAAACGCCTACATCTACACACAAACACAACCAAACATCTACATCTCCACACAAAAACAACACCAAACGCCTACATCTCCACACAAACACCACCAAACGCCTACATCTACACACAAACACAACCAAACGCCTACATCTCCACACAAACACCACCAAATGCCTACATCTACACACAAACACAACCAAACGCCTACATCTACACACAAACACCACCAAACGCCTACATCTACACACAAACACAACCAAACATCTACATCTCCACACAAACACCACCAAACACCTACATCTCCACACAAACACCTGTTGTTCTTCAGAAGTAATGTTTTTTTTGTCATGACGTGTGCAGTCTCTTTTGAACTGTGTTAAAATATGAAGTATGAATAACAGTTCCAGCTGCAATTCCCCCTCCACCCCACCAGGGGGAACCATAGCCCCCGAATACGCAGCACAGCAGGTTCGAAGGGCACTTCCTGTTTAAAATATGATTAATACCTTGTCATGCTGTGTAAAGTATTGTAAATTCTCCATTTTATAACAACCTTAGTTTCTCCTTGATATTGTTCTACCATGTACTGAGCTTTTTTCACACACTGATTGGATTTGTTTCACTCGTGGACTGAACTCTCCGTGCGCTGACACTGGCAATTCTGTTACTGAGCAGCAGAACTCTGGTCAGGAAGTCAGAGTCGTCAGATAGAATTTGGCTGTTTATTGCACAAGAATAAAACTACACACAGGGTCATGTGCATGAGGTAGTTTTTAGGAATCAAAGTAAAATTAATAAAATAAATTTAAAAATAAATTCCACAATAACATGACGTCTAACATCAGACAACTGGAACAATATGATTCCAAACAAGAAGCCTTGATCTCAAATCTCAAAATGTTGATGTTTAATACAATCACTCGTATACGTCACAGGAGTTACCGGACATCATTGCACAAAATGTGACACACGGATGGAATGAACTGGTAACATGTTTAGCACGAGCAGCAAAGCTAACCAGCAGCCATGCTAGCGGCTAACCGGTTATAGAACCGCTACAGCAACCACAGTTAAATATTGTTAACATCCTGTAGCCAAAATGAAGATCACATTGTGGTCTCTTTAACGCTCTGTGCTATGATCTAGGAACAGTGGAGTACATTTCCAGCTTCACAAACTTAATCCTGCGCTCTCACACGGCATCAGCGAGAACGTGACCTCACCCTGAAACCCATTCCAGCTGACATCCCATGATGTGAGTCTGCTGAGCTGCTTCAATGCTACATGACGGATATATTTGAAATCTAAAAACCGCACCGCATCCACACTTTCCTTTTCGATCGTTTACCAAAACATCTGAAAAGCACCACGTCAGTGTTCTGCGTATGAGCAAAAACGTAAGATGCTTCGACCCGCGGCGTTTCTGCCTGCTGTTTATTTCCTCTCCGGCTCTGTGTGACATCGCGACCACGAGTAAAACATCATTTTCGGAAGCCCCAGTTTTCACACACAGTCCACACTGCTACACAAAACTCTTTCTCAAAGTTTTTTCAGCGACTGAAAACGGCGTGTTGGTGCGAACAAAAGGCCAAAATGGAAAGAAAATATGTGTTTTGAGTGAAAAAGTATTCATGTGGACACGGCCTTAATGCTGGCGTGTAAACTGTAGTATTTAGCATTTATGCTAACTGGAGAGTAACAGCATTTGGTGGAACTGATTATCAGCACACAGAGGACCTCGATTCCATAATGACGAAATGACTGAAGGTTTTCCTGGTGTTCCTCAGACTGTGTGTGTGTGTGTGTGTGTGTGTGTGTGTGTGTGTGGGGGGGGGGGGGGGTTCATGAGTATCCCGTGATAGATATTTTTCCGTTCTGCTTTGGATTTGTTATGTTTTTGTGATTTCACGCTCAGA
>NC_139599.1:17828564-17853564 GCF_946808225.1 Silurus aristotelis | reverse complement strand
TTTGACATGGTTAAGTGGATCTTATTATTACACACCTCACCGTTATGTAGATCAAGGACAAGGGACAAGAGATCTAGAGAGAGTGGGAGACACACACTAGACTGCTTCACAGTGAGACTACACACACCACAGTGAGACTACACACACCACAGTGAGACTACACACACCACAGTGAGACTACACACACTACAGTGAGATTACACACATCATTATGTGTAATGTAGTGATTTGTGTTCTTTCTGCACTCGTCTCTTTTTTAGCTCGCTTTGTTTTTTACCTGTTTTTTGTGGACGTTTCAGAGAAAACAGAAAACAGCCATCGGCTCTGTGTCTTCTTTTTTGATGGCCGATTTCTGGCCTGTGGACTTTTCTTCTGTTGATTTGAACAAAAAAGGCCTAATGTGGATTTTTGACTGGTGTAAGACGACTGAATATGGACTGGCATCTGACTATAGGCAGAAGACATTGAAGTATTTCCATATCTGAGGTAAATTCTGCAACACAGAAAGAATGTTAATTTTTAAACCGCGACAGGATCATTGTTTCATTACAATCTTTTATATTTCATCATTTTCATTTGTGATATATATATATACCAATATTAAATAAACATATATTTTTTGGAGTTAATTTAATATTGGTAAATATATATATAAATATATACAGTGAGGAAAATAAGTATTTGAACACGCTGCTATTTTGCAAGTTCTCCCACTTAGAAATCATGCAGGGGTCTGAAATTGTCATCGTAGGTGCATGTCCACTGTGAGAGACATAATCTAAAAAAAAAAATCCAGAAATTACAATGTATGATTTTTAAACTATTTATTTGTATGATACAGCTGCAAATAAGTATTTGAACACCTGAGAAAGTCAATGTTAATATTTGGTACAGGAGCCTTTGTTTGCAATTACAGAGGTCAAACATTTCCTGTAGTTTTTCACCAGGTTTGCACACACTGCAGGAGGGATTTTGGCCCACTCCTCCACACAGATCTTCTCTAGATCACTCAGGTTTCTGGCCTGTCGCTGAGAAACATGGAGTTTGAGCTCCCTCCAAAGATTCTCTATTGGGTTTAGGTCTGGAGACTGGCTAGGCCATGCCAGAACCTTGATATGCTTCTTACAGAGCCACTCCTTGGTTATCCTGGCTGTGTGCTTCGGGTCATTGTCATGTTGGAAGACCCAGCCTTGACCCATCTTCAATGCTCTAACTGAGGGAAGGAGGTTGTTCCCCAAAATCTCGCAATACATGGCCCCGGTCATCCTCTCCTTAATACAGTGCAGTCGCCCTGTCCCATGTGCAGAAAAACACCCCCAAAGCATGATGCTACCACCCCCATGCTTCACAGTAGGGATGGTGTTCTTGGGATGGTACTCATCAATCTTCTTCCTCCAAACACGTTTAGTGGAATTATGACCCAAAAGTTCTATTTTGGTCTCATCTGACCACATGACTTTCTCCCATGACTCCTCTGGATCATCCAAATGGTCATTGGCAAACTTAAGACGTGCCTGGACATGTGCTGGTTTAAGCAGGGGAACCTTCCGTGCCATGCATGATTTCAAACCATGACGTCTTAGTGTATTACCAACAGTAACCTTGGAAACGGTGGTCCCAGCTCTTTTCAGGTCACTGACCAGCTCCTCCCGTGTAGTTCTGGGCTGATTTCTCACCTTCCTTAGGATCATTGAGACCCCACGAGGTGAGATCTTGCATGTAGCCCCAGACCGAGGGAGATTGACAGTCATGTTTAGCTTCTTCCATTTTCTAATGATTGCTCCAACAGTGGACCTTTTTTCACCAAGCTGCTTGGCAATTTCCCCGTAGCCCTTTCCAGCCTTGTGGAGGTGTACAATTTTGTCTCTAGTGTCTTTGGACAGCTCTTTGGTCTTGGCCATGTTAGTAGTTGGATTCTTACTGATTGTATGGGGGGGACAGGTGTCTTTATGCAGCTAACGACCTCAAACAGGTGCATCTAATTTAGGATAATAAATGTAGTGGAGGTGGACATTTTAAAGACAGACTAACAGGTCTTTGAGGGTCAGAATTCTAGCTGATAGACAGGTTCAAATACTTATTTGCAGCTGTATCATACAAATAAATAGTTTAAATATCATATATTGGGATTTCTGGATTTTTTTTTTAGATTATGTCTCTCACAGTGGACATGCACCTACGATGACAATTTCAGACCCTCCATGATTTCTAAGTGGGAGAACTTGCAAAATAGCAGCGTGTTCAAATACTTATTTTCCTCACTGTATATATATATATTTATATAGTGTGTGGAAGTGTGATGCTGTGTAACATGTATGTAAAAAAAAAAAAACATTTAACCCGTGTGGAAATGTTAGTATGGATCCTCAGCGTTTGAAAGTTCTAACAGGCTAAAGAGACGACGTCTGAGTCGAGTAGGACGACATCATGAATGAGTCACAGTGTTTTTATTGTTTATTTTATTTAATCTGACGTGGCTTTCATTTTGTAGCTACAGAATATTGATAAAGCGCATTTCAGTCTTATATATAATCCAGAAAAGAATCTTGAATGTTTTCTCATGTCACAGCTTTTTTTTCAGACTTCACTTAGAATTTATACATAAACTCCTTTAGAATGTTTCCTCCTACAAGACACTGTTTAACTAATTACTTATTTTGTCTGTAATGTTCCAGGTATGCGTGTGATGTTCGAGTGTGTGTGTGTGTGTGTGTGTGTGTGTGTGTGTGTGTGTTGGGGGGAGGGGGATGATGGTGCAGGTTGGGTACTTGTACTGAAGTCCAACTCTGCAAGAATTCTCAAACCACAAACTAGAAGACAGACGAGAGTGGAGACTTCCTGTCTTTCTTTGTGCCAGTTTCAGAGTCTTCACTTTTCTCACTGTGACATCGTTTCTGCTGTGATCACAAATTGATCAGGAGTTTTTACGAAGAACACTGCATTTCCTTTATTTCTCTCACTGCAGTCTGCAGTCCTTCATTAAATTCTGTCAATTCAGAACAAAGCTTTGTACATTATCAGACTTTATTCCACAGTACTGTGAATAGTGGAATGTGATTGGCTGGAGGTTCAGGTGTGCATAGTGGAATGTGATTGGCTGGAGGTTCAGGTGTGAATAGTGGATTGTGATTGGCTGGAAGTTTAGGTGTGAATAGTGGAATGTGATTGGCTGGAGGTTCAGGTGTGAATAGTGGAATGTGATTGGCTGAGAGGAGTTCAGGTGTGAATAGTGGATTGTGATTGGCTGGAAGTTCAGGTGTGAATAGTGGATTGTGATTGGCTGGAGGTTCAGGTGTGAATAGTGGATTTTGATTGGCTGGAAGTTCAGGTGTGAATAGTGGATTGTGATTGGCTGGAGGTTCAGGTGTGAATAGTGGAATGTGATTGGCTGGAGGTTCAGGTGTGAATAGTGGATTGTGATTGGCTGGAAGTTCAGGTGTAAATAGTGGATTGTGATTGGCTGGAGGTTCAGGTGTGAATAGTGGATTGTGATTGGCTGGAAGTTCAGGTGTGCATAGTGGATTGTGATTGGCTGGAGGTTCAGGTGTGAATAGTGGATTGTGATTGGCTGGAAGTTCAGGTGTGAATAGTGGATTGTGATTGACTGGAGGTTCAGGTGTGAATAGTGGATTGTGATTGGCTGGAGGTTCAGGTGTGAATAGTGGAATGTGATTGGCTGGAGGTTCAGGTGTGAATAGTGGATTGTGATTGGCTGGAAGTTCAGGTGTGCATAGTGGATTGTGATTGGCTGGAGGTTCAGGTGTGAATAGTGGATTGTGATTGGCTGGAAGTTCAGGTGTGAATAGTGGAATGTGATTGGCTGGAGGTTCAGGTGTGAATAGTGGATTGTGATTGGCTGGAAGTTCAGGTGTGAATAGTGGAATGTGATTGGCTGGAAGTTCAGGTGTGAATAGTGGAATGTGATTGGCTGGAAGTTCAGGTGTGAATAGTGGAATGTGATTGGCTGAAAGTTCAGGTGTGAATAGTGGAATGTGATTGGCTGAAAGTTCAGGTGTGAATAGTGGAATGTGATTGGCTGGAAGTTCAGGTGCGAATAGTGGATTGTGATTGGCTGGAAGTTCAGGTGCGAATAGTGGAATGTGATTGGCTGGAAGTTCAGGTGTGAATAGTGGAATGTGATTGGCTGGAAGTTCAGGTGCGAATAGTGAAATGTGATTGGCTGGAGGTTCAGGTGTGAATAGTGGATTGTGATTGGCTGAAAGTTCAGGTGTGAATAGTGGATTGTGATTGGCTGGAAGTTCAGGTGTGAATAGTGGATTGTGATTGACTGGCAGTTCAGGTGTGAATAGTGGATTGTGATTGGCTGGAAGTTCAGGTGTGAATAGTGGAATGTGATTGGCTGGAAGTTCAGGTGTGAATAGTGGATTGTGATTGGCTGGAGGTTCAGGTGTGAATAGTGGATTGTGATTGGCTGGAAGTTCAGGTGTGAATAGTGGATTGTGATTGGCTGAGAGGAGTTCAGGTGTGAATAGTGGATTGTGATTGGCTGGAGGTTCAGGTGTGAATAGTGGAATGTGATTGGCTGGAAGTTCAGGTGTGAATAGTGGATTGTGATTGGCTGGAGGTTCAGGTGTGAATAGTGGATTGTGATTGGCTGAAAGTTCAGGTGTGAATAGTGGAATGTGATTGGCTGGAGGTTCAGGTGTGAATAGTGGATTGTGATTGGCTGAAAGTTCAGGTGTGAATAGTGGATTGTGATTGGCTGGAGGTTCAGGTGCGAATAGTGGAATGTGATTGGCTGGAAGTTCAGGTGCGAATAGTGGATTGTGATTGGCTGGAAGTTCAGGTGCGAATAGTGGATTGTGATTGGCTGGAAGTTCAGGTGTGAATAGTGGAATGTGATTGGCTGGAAGTTCAGGTGCGAATAGTGGATTGTGATTGGCTGGAAGTTCAGGTGTGAATAGTGGAATGTGATTGGCTGGAGGTTCAGGTGTGAATAGTGGATTGTGATTGGCTGAAAGTTCAGGTGTGAATAGTGGATTGTGATTGGCTGGAGGTTCAGGTGCGAATAGTGGAATGTGATTGGCTGGAAGTTCAGGTGCGAATAGTGGATTGTGATTGGCTGGAAGTTCAGGTGTGAATAGTGGATTGTGATTGGCTGGAAGTTCAGGTGTGCATAGTGGATTGTGATTGGCTGGAAGTTTAGGTGTGAATAGTGGATTGTGATTGGCTGGAAGTTCAGGTGTGAATAGTGGAATGTGATTGGCTGAAAGTTCAGGTGTGAATAGTGGATTGTGATTGGCTGGAAGTTCAGGTGTAAATAGTGGATTGTGATTGGCTGGAAGTTCAGGTGTGAATAGTGGAATGTGATTGGCTGGAAGTTCAGGTGTGAATAGTGGATTGTGATTGGCTGGAAGTTCAGGTGTGAATAGTGGAATGTGATTGGCTGGAAGTTCAGGTGTGAATAGTGGATTGTGATTGGCTGGAAGTTCAGGTGTGAATAGTGGATTGTGATTGGCTGGAGGTTCAGGTGTGAATAGTGGAATGTGATTGGCTGGAGGTTCAGGTGTGAATAGTGGATTGTGATTGGCTGGAAGTTCAGGTGTGAATAGTGGAATGTGATTGGCTGGAAGTTCAGGTGTGAATAGTGGATTGTGATTGGCTGGAGGTTCAGGTGTGAGTTTAGAGTGTTGGTAGTTTGCGTTTGTCAGTTGAATCTAAATGAATGTGCTGCTTATTAACACCTGTAACCACAGTAACATCCAGTTCCAGTTCCATCCGGAGTGAATCAGTGATTATACACATTTCCTAATGACCTCATTGAGCTCCATGGAGGAGTTTTACATGTGGTGGAACTTCTATGGTGAATATGGAGATTTTCATAAACAGCTTGAGGCACAGGATGAATTTGAATGAGAAACAATGAAAACGGCATCAGGCGTGAACTCCAACAGCTTCTTTATTAGTAGAGTGTAGTAGTGGTAGTGTTTGTGGAATTGTTGTGTAATGGGTTTGAAACTGATTACACTGTTGTGGTTTAAATTAAAAAATAAATGCTTTAGTTTCCTTTATTGATTGCAAGAACATGAATATAAAGTAAATGTAAAGTAAAATGTGTATATTATTTACCTTTAATATCATATATACAAACTGATAGTGTTTATAAAAGTAGAAAATGGAATAAGCATGTGAAGGTTTGAGTTTGTGGACAGGAAGTGTGAAGTGTTCAGTGTGTGAGCGAGTGTAAGGTAATGAAAGTGCTGCAGTTTGGTTTCCTGTGTTTTATGCACACTGTCTTTTTTAACGTTTCATCTTGTTGTTTACCTTGTAAACATTTGCATTAAGATGATTTTATATTGTTCTTTGATTTTTATTAAAATCTGTAATTAGATTTTCAGCAAGTAAAAGGGGTTTAAAATGTTTTTTTAATGAAAAATGAAGTACACACTTGTCTTCTCCTCGACATGTAACATCCTGAGGTACGTAATAGAGGCGGAGAGAAAAACCACACAGCAGAGTTTATGAGAAAGACTTGATCTAAGATATTTCAAAATCTTACATTTGGAGAAGAATATCAACGTCGTATCTGCAGCCAGTCCCAGCGCCTTCAACTTTTCACCATGAATTTCACTTCTGTTATGCAGAAAAGTGCTGGAAATATTCTGATCTCTAGCCTCATTCCTACTGTTTTGGAGAAGACAATGGACAATGGTTTTATTTGCCCCTGCCAAAGTGGCTATAATGAATGGAAATGTGTTTTGTATGCAGTAGTTCCTACCATTATTTGCTTTTTTTTTGTTTTGCATTTTGTGGACAATGAAGGGATGAAGCACAAATCCAAGAGGACTGTATCCTCCTCTAATGTCCCACTGAAAACCATGAAAAGACACCAAGCAGAGAAAGAAGACACAAAGATACAAGTGATAGAGGAACAAGGGGCAGATGACATATCTGAATCTCAAGCACTCTGCTCTGGTGTCAAATCCCCAGAGGACAAAAAAACAGAGTGCACATCCAGATGTAAAGAATTACTCCATGCTACTCTTATAGCCTTCATCTGGCTGTTTCTCTTCTTCATTGATGGTCGATATTTCTCCTGTGCCTTTTCTCACTGGGGTGGCGAGTACACTGAGACTGGTGCTTTAAAGTGGTGCAGGCCAATGGGAAATAAAACCCTGGTGTTTGAATGTCTGCAGGAGACTCAGAAGTGGATCTTCATATCTCAGGTGAGTTCTGATTCCAACAAAGATTGACAGTCTGAGTGTTCACCTGAAATGTTTGTACAGAACATTTGTAATAAAGGAGAAAATCAGCAGGTGTTCACTGACCAGATGGTCGTGAGATTAAATCCCTAAACTACCACAAAGAACATGATTAGAGATTCTGTACCTTCTTTATTTTACCTTCATAAAATTGTAAAGTTGTGATATTTAGAAATTTGTGTAAATCAGTATAAATGTGTGCTATAATCAATTTTCTCTTTATCTATGACTTTTGATATTTTTACATGCTGATTGAATTGTATTCTTAAGGTTTTTACTTTGTGTTGTTGCTCCTTTACTTATTTACTCTATTTTTAAAAATATAAAAATAAAAGTATTATTATCTCTCTCTATTTTTTTTGCCTCTGTAAAATTTGTCAGTAAAAGGACCTGGGTGTGAGTGCAGGTGGGTTTTAAAAAGAAAGTGTTGTGTGTGTGTGTGTGTGTGTGTGTGTGTTTGATTTGCACTGTTATAGAGCTCCTAACTAAAAGAACATCAGGCACTTTACATTAAGTGTAGAATGAATTGCAACAGAAACCAGGTATGAGTGAAAAGCGAGTCATGTGACCTGATCATGTGATGTGATGGTGACTGTAGTTCTATGCAGCCTCTGGGCAGCTTTACCATCATATTGAAACTTCTCAAACCTCATTGCACAAATCGGAAGCTGTGTTTACTGAGCATTTGGATAAGGATCTCCAGTGTCACAACTTGCTAATGATTTAGAGATAATTAGACCATCAGGTTTTAAAACAAACAAACAAACAAATATCATGGATAATTATGAGTTAATTATTTACATGTATAATATAAGTGTAATCTCGAATATGAAAAGGAAAAGGACGTGAAATGAAGGTGTGAATGTGTGAGATTATAGTCAGTAGTTCACCTTTAGGTCAAAGGTTTATATTCAAGGTTAAATATAAAAACAGGACTACAATATAGTTTATTATTAACTGCTAAATTACTTTAAAAACTATTTGATATAAATATCTGAATGCAGTTTTCATTTTTGCTTTAAAAAGTCAACTTGATATGTTTATTTCTGTTACTGCTCTGAGAAGGTTTTTGTCGTCTGTGAATGTTGAGAGTGTGAGAAGATGGCAGTGCTGCAGTTTCCTGTGTTTTCTCTCACTCGATCTTCACTCTGTAATGCGTCTCATATCGTTCAGCTGACAGACACATTTTCTTTATTCTTTAGGTTTTTAAAGTTCAGTAACGTTTATAGATATAACAAGTTTTTACTCTTGTGGTCAGTTATGTTCCATACAGCCACTCTGTAGAGCTTCTTTACTAAAATAAAGTTTTTTTGTATTTTATGCAGATGTTTTAGGCATGTGAAAATAACGTCCTGAATGTGAAAGCAGCGAGTCAACAGGTGAGACTTCCTCCCAGATGCTTTGTGCCAGTCTCACACTCTTTAATAACCTCACACTTTATCTGCTCATTCATTCATTCATTCATTTTCTCCCGCTTATCCGTAATTCGGGTCGCCCCCGCCTTCGACTGTTGCCCAATCCTCACAGCACCATCCCTTACGGTCCCTCCTGCAGGTGGTGAGCCCACGGGAAGGCGGCCCCACGTCACTCCGACGTCACGGACCTTGATTTTTCCCTCGTAAGGGACACTTTATCTGCTTCTTCTGTAATCATGAGAAGATTGTACTCAGAACATTGTGTTTTCTTTATTCCTCAGATGTTTCTTCTCTCACTACAGTCTGCATTTGTTCCTGTATTATTCTCTCTGATGATAATTCATTTGATGCTCCAGAAGATCAGTACTGAGAACATTAGTTATATCAAATCTAGATTCAGTAGGGATTTATTATAACATAAAGGTCATCACAATGTGTGAGATGATGTGAGAGGCTCCTGAGTTAAAGGAAAGCCCTCAGTGCTGCAGGACATATCTCTCCAGCTTGATAAGAAGATAAACATAATCATAGAATTTTATTCAGTACTGTAGCAAAATTAACTAGGAATTATGTTTTTATCAAAATCATCAACTTGACTACTTAATCATTTACTTACATGTTTCTTCAAACAGATCATTCCAACTGCAGTCGCACCTCTTCTAAAAATCAGTGATCAAACCCCTAATTAAAAGCCTCACCTCAGCCCCTCTCAGCTGTTCATCTGTGGTCCAGTGGTTTTATTGCCATTTCAGCTGCACACAATTTGTACAGTGAGAAGAAACCACAACCCTCCAGGACAGAGGGGTTAATGGAACAGCATGAAGAATATAAAACAAAGAAACTAACTAGGACATTAGCAGGTAAGAAGATCGTATTGTAACAAACATTACTGTAGATGTGCAGTGCAGTGCAGTGCAGACCAGTGCACAGGGGGAAATATGGAATAAAGTGCATGGCACGATCTATAAAACGTTGTGTATATGTAAATATTTAGTTAATTAGCAGCAATCAAACCTCGGTATCGCCAACTGCCAGTCTTGGGGCCCCTGAGGAAGGCCCTTAAGAACCCTGGAATTCATGACTGGTATATATGAAGAAAGAATTTCACTGTGCTGTAATGTAAATGTGCATCTTTCTTCTTTTCACCTTTTGTTTGTCGATGTTCACAGACAGGTTGTTTGATTTGCAGGGTGGTCATTGAGACAGGACACTGAAGACTTCTCCGGCACGTGGACAGTGGTGGTGGTCTTGAAGCAATGGTCCAGCATCTTTTAGTGGGTTCACTCTCCATAGATCTTTCCTCACATGACTTGTGGTAAAACATCACACACCTGGTTGTTTGGAGGAGGTGTGGGTTCCTTCCTGCTGCCACGTCATTCTGCATTTAAACTGAATGTCGAAGTTGTTCAGCACATCTGGAAGGGAGTCGTCAAAGTCACGCGTAACCTGTGCCACGTACTGACACTGTGTGGGTGTCTGCACGTTTTCCCTCTCTGATAGCCGGGGCAGTTTGGTCCTTGCTGCTCTTAGTTCTTTTCACCCACTCTGAAGACGGAGTCTCTGGTCCTCATTAGCGCATGTATCCTCATTGTCAGCCACGGTTTCTGGTTTTGAGTGTTAAATAATGCTTTTGGAGACACTGATACACTTGGGGATGTAGCTGGTTACTGTCTTCCTCCTAGTTAGTAAAGTAACTGTCAGTCTCCCTGAACAGTCCTGAAGATTAAGGTAAGAAACCTAGTCACATGTTATCCAGTGTATTGTCCAGGGTGCAGAGATTGAGGAACAGGATGGACAGGAGAAATAGCTGGATGGGGTTTGTTTTCCACGTAACACCTGTGTGCAGCACTCCCACTTTCTCTCGTGCTGCTGTTAATGTTCCTGTTCTGGACTCAGACAGTCTCAGGGATAAGGTCTGGGGAAAACATGGTTGATTCCAGCATTTGTGTATATGTCTTAGGTAAAGGATCTGATCTGAAGGATCACATGATCCATTCTGATGATGTAATTCTCAATTGTGTTCTCATCAATCAGAAACCATTTGCTTCTGCTGAGGACCGTATCACATGGACAATCTGAAGTACATGAGATCATCATGGATGGTAACCCTGCAGATGGCAGTTTTGCTAACGTCAACAAAATAAACAATAGTGTTAATTTTCTGGTTCCATATTTGGTCTTTTTGTCTCTGTAGCACACAGTTATAAAGGGAAATGATTAATAATGATGAGGACCAGTTCCCTTCACTCTTACATTCAGCTAGCTGATCTCAGGCTCATTCTCAATGGATGCAGGTATTCAGTTACTTTTACTTCCATCCCACAGCAGCGTAAACATTCACCAGAACTTTACATTAATGGTGACAACAAGAATAAACTGGACATAAAAAGTGTCCATATAATATTGAAGGCCACTGTATTTACACACTAAACTTATTACACAAACCCTCTTGCCCACACACACACACACACACACACACACACACACACACACACACACACACAAATGCATTCAAATACATGCACCAAAACACACTCATACCCAAACACACACACACACACACACACACACACACACACACACACACACAAACACACACACACACACACACACACACACACACACGTTTGGTACTTCCTGCGTAAAAGTTGGTGGTCTCGTTTTGAAGATGTGGTGAAATGCATTGTGTAGATGAGAAAACAGTAACAACAGGAAACTCGCACCACACGATTCTTATTGGCATCCAAACATTCTTCTCATCTCATTATCTTTTACTAAAGTCACACTGAAACTTTTGGGGCATTTGGAATAATCAGTATTTTACTATTTCCTTTAGAAGCAACAAAATCGTGCAATTTGCATTTTTTTCCATTATAATCATGTTTTCTTTACATCACTGCAGGTGGGTTTGATAACTGAGGTGTGTGTTTTCATGAGGCTTCATCTTCTCATGGTTTCTTTGTGTGTGGTTCTTTTGTCTTTTCCCCTTATAGACTTTATTCCTGCATCCTTCATATATAAATTAGAGGAGGGTTAATGAACGGCACAGAGGAGGGTGTATGAGAGCGACTGATTGTGTCTGATTGTTAGGATGGAACCTGTTGTTCACTTTTTGAAGAGATATGTGGGATGTTTTGGGATGTTTAATCTTGTTCTCTTGGCTCTGTTTTAAAAAGCACAGTTTTAAAACAGATTTTTAAAATATTCATAACATTACAATTCAAACAACTCGGAAACAGTGTGTGTTAATCGACAGGAAGTTGGATATGTAATAAAGGTTATACTGTATGTAATGTGTGTTTGCAGGGCAGAGTCTCAGAGCTGCTCTGGTTGGAGTCGTGGTCTCTGGAGTGAAGCATCCCTGGAGTGAAGCATCCTAGTCTTTAGCTTTAGAGATTCAAACAAGAGAGAACTTTTGGATTTCTGTTATTTCAGTATCTTGAGATTGTAACAATAAACACTTATAATTAGCTCCGATTTCTATTTTGTCAGATTGTGAATTGGTCAGGAACGAGACGTGATCACGCTGTTAGGGGATTAAGTGTGTTTTTCTGCTGTTATTATACTAAATCAGAAAAAATGCTTCTTCCTGTGTAAATGCTGACGTGTTGGTATTGAAGGCGTGATGAAAGACAGGATGCAGAGTATAAAGTAAGTAACAGTGAAAACAGGAAGCTCAGACATCACAAATCTCATCTCACGATGGCTGGATATGCTACGTTTTTTCTGAAACAGTTTAAGGGGTTGGGGCTGGTCACCATGCTGCTCTTCGCTTTGGAGAAAGTGGGAGATGGTACTTTTGTTTGTCCCTGTATAAAAGGCATGAATGAAGGAACATGTTTTCTATATTTTTTTTTTCCTTCTTTTGGTGTTGCTTTTGTTTATTTCTTGGCTGATGCTTCCCAGGAGAAGAAGAAGAAGAAGATTGAATGTAATGAAACCTGCACATGCCCAAGGATCTGCTACACCATCATCGCAGTCCTCATCTGGTTAATGCTGTTATTAATGGATGGCCGATATGTTGCCTGTGGGACTTCAAATTGGGACGGTGTGTACACAAAGACGGACAATTTAGCGCTCACACAGTGGTGCAGGCCGAATAATGAGTCATCAGTGTCGGAGAAGGAGCTGAGGATTGTGACTGCAGTGTTCTGGTCTCAGGTGAGTTTTAGAGAGAAACAGCAGCTATATTATAATTAATGTTATAGAATTTAATCAAACATACACATCTGTGTTTTTATATTGTTTTATTGTGTATTGTTTGTTTTTACATAATTTATCAATCATTTTATAAATGTGTGTGTTTGTATTTCAGGTTGTAGGTTCAAGTTTGATTGTGGTCATCGCCATTTTACTTTTTTGCTTTTTTTTTGCATTCAATAATAATGAAAATCAAGCAGTGGACAGTGTTGAAATGGAAGCTTGTAAGTACCTTAAATCTTTTTCTGGTTCATTTGTTTTTTGTGTATTTTACTCTGTTAATCAAATAGAAACTCTTTTAACATGATTGTTTAATGTCTTTTTTCTGCTGGATCTGGAATGTTCCTGCTACATAATGCTGAGATTATAACATTAAAAATTATATTTAAGCATAAAAACATTATTAAACCCAAACATATGTGTACATTACATTATTTTAATTTGCAAATTTGGGGAGTGGTGGCTCCAGCGGTTAAGGCGCTGGGTTACCGATCGGAAGGTCGGGGGTTCGAGCCCTGGTATCGTCAAGCTGCCACTCTTGGGCCCTTGAGCAAGGCCCTTAACCCTCTATGCTCCGGGGGTCCCTTACGAGGGAAATATCAAGGTCTGTGACGTCGGAGTGACGTGGGGCCGCCTTCCCGTGGGCTCACCACCTGCAGGAGGGACCGTAAGGGACGGTGCTATGAGGATTGGGCAGCAGTCGAAGGCGGGGGTCTGCTTAGACTGCTGCCCCCGCGACCCGGATTACGGATAAGTGGGAGAAAATGAATGAATGAATGAATAATTTGCACATTTTTTTTTTTAGCGGAAAACAGCAAAATTAAACTGCATGCATCAGTTAGCAAGAAGAAGCTTGTCTTTAAAATTGAGGAGGATTCGTCCATGTAAACACATTCTCTTAGTTTCAGTGTGAAGTCTACCTGCAGTATTACACTAAAATGACCCAATTATTATTGAAATAATAAACGTATATATTTAGTAAAGATTTCTTACTTGTCAGGTTGGTAAGTTAGAGCTGATTTCACTGTTATGGATTGTGAAGTGTCTTTTGTTTGCTGCTGTACTGTAACACCTCAAACACAATAAATATCATTCTCTCTCTTTTTGTTACTTTATTTTTATTGAAAAATGCAAGAGCATAATTTTGTTTCATTTTTTTAATAAATCATCTCATCTACATATAAAACTATAAAAGGAAGAAGGAAAAACTGTAATGAAAGTGTGAAAGTTTGTTGCTTGGCAGGAAATGTCTGCAGTGTAACAGTTACAGTGTGTGAGAGCGAGTGTTAGAAAATGAAAGGAAACACTGGAAAACACAGCAGCATCATGTGCCTTCATGTTTTAAATGAAAACAAAGTTCAAACCTGTAACACACCTTTAATCATTATGGTGAGTTCAATTCTCCAGAAATATAAACTTCTTTACTGTAATAAAAAGTCTCTTGTAAATCTCAGATGGTTTCCCTCGTGCTGGAACTCCTGGAGCACAGGTTGGCTCGTAGCACTCTGTTGCACTTTTGTTTTTCGTGTTGTGTTTTTGCAGCCATGTCTGTTTATGCTGCCACATTTGTGCTACATGCCTCCCAAACTGAAAGCTACCTGCTGCAGCATCAGTTTTATTTTAAGAACTTTGTACACCCAAAGCACAAGGAGAAGTGAGAAGAACTTCTGACCACCACAGGAATTATAGACATGGCAGTGTAGCTGAGGCTGTTGACCTGCTTTTAAATGTGCTTGATTGGGCTTAACCCTGACCTAAAGAATGTTTTTAGTAGGGCCAGTACACTTTCAGTTATGATGCGAGGAAGGTCATGAGGACAGATCAACCTCCCATGCAGACCACAAAGCACTCCAGCCTGAGCCCCACAGGACAGCCTCCCCTGCTGAAGGTTGATGTAGTGACCTCCCCTGCAGGACTCATTATTGAGAGTGAAGAAGCAGCATCACCAATCTCCAGGCAATGGCTTCAGGGATAAGCAGGACTAGGGCTCAGGAGGCCACCTCATATCACACTAGAGGCTGATGGTGGGGTCTCTCAAGTCATGTTTAGTCCAAAGGAGGATGCAGTAACCTTTCTAGTTCTAATCGTGCCAGAGAACAGCAAATTGGCCTCCTAAATTATGCTCAAAACACTGATTAACTACTTGTGCATTTATGAAGCTGAACATCCTAAATGTGTATCAGACCAGACCAGTAAGTACAGTACAGTACAGACCAGAGATGTCACTTTCTCTCAGATGATTCGTATCTGTACCAGATTGTCCACTACTCTGAGAAATCTTTTACAATGTAAATGTAAATGTGAAGTGGTGGACACGAACCCTGCTCCTGGAGTTCTACCTTCCTTTGTGATCATCTTGATAATGTGTAGTTGTAATAATTGAGGTTAAAGTGATTTATATAAATGAACATGTAGAACTGAGAGATTGTTCATTGGCACATCGAGAACTTGAATGTATTTCACAATGTTCACAAAAATTAAGTTGAAGTTGGTCAGCAGTTCTCAAGTCCAACCTCACAAGGATTTCTGTTCCTTCTGTTAAAATCATCAGCTGAACTGAAAGCACTGAGTCTACAAGATCACAGCTGAGAGCTTTCTCACACTGACCCTCTGCCAGTTTCTGATTCATCACTAATCTCACACTGTATCTTATTTTATACTGAAAGCTGAAATGTCTTAATTTCTCAGATTTTTCTCTTCTCACTACACTCTGCTTTCTTTCCTAACTTCCAGCTGAGGGAGTCAGAATCTATTCCATAACACTGTTGAGTTCTGGATTGTGATTGGTCAGAAGATGTTGATTCATTTTCCATTACTGATAGATCACATGTCGTTTACATTAAGTGTGGTGTGATCTCGGATTATCACTGTTTTTATGAAGCATTTTATAACATTGAACTTTTCTCAGAGTCTCTATGTTCTACTTCCCATCTCCTAATTTCGCTCGGTTTTCAGTTGTGACATTCTCGATACGTAAACTAGGGAGGAGTGATGAATAATTCAGCAGCATATATGGGGAAGCAGTGATACATCTCAGAATCTCAGCAGAGACCAGAACAAGAAGAATCTCATCTACTTTCACTCGCTGTATCGTTGGCTTTGTTTGGTCATCATGGTTAATTCTACAGGTTTTGTTGATTTCTTGCATAAACATTTTTGGAAATTAGGGAATTTTGGGCATTTTACTTTTTGTTTTGGAAAAATTAATAGAGGATGATTTTGTTTGTCCTTGTGATCAACCCTATAATATAATAATATGTGCTCTTTATGGTGCAGTCCCTACCTTTAGTATCTTCGTTTGTACTTTATCTTATATGGACCAGTTCGAAGAAACAAACAACAGAGCAACAGAGAGAAATACGAGTAACTCCACTCAGACAAAGGAAAAAACAACATGTGGCTTCTGTAAAGGTAAAAATTTCAGAAACGGCATTTTCACAAGCTTCATCTGGGTGTGTCTCTTCTTACTCGATGGCCGATACTTGGCCTGTGCATGTTCAAACTGGGAAAGTGTATCCGCTAAAAATGAATCTCTAATGATTTTAAAATGGTGCAAGCCGACAGGAAACAAAACATCTGTGTTAGAGAGCCAGCAGAAGACTCTGAAGTGGATGTCCAGATCTCAGGTGAGTTCTGAACTACACATTTATTTTCAATATAATTTTTAATATTTTGGTTTATAACACCAAAAAAGTAGATTTTTCTTCAGCAGTATTAGCCAAAACAAGGTGTTCTTACTGGATGAAATCAGATTATTGTATAATAAAATGTTTATCACAGAGAAATTGAGGGTACAGCATAAAATTACAGTGAAATTATAAAACTAATCGTTTATTTTTAATACACAAATTCTACAACAAATTAAATAAACACACAAAAGACTGACCCATGTTTTTTTATAATCACTTTTTTCAAAAGTTTTTTTTAAACTTGTTCATTTTTCAAAATTCAAGACACAAAACGAAAAACTTGTCATGTGATATACAGCAGCTCAACAATCTAAATTTATTACAATCTAAACAATTTACAATATATACAACAATCTAAATGTATTATATTGAGTTTCAGCAACTTCTTTTTTTCCCCCAGATTTTAGTTTTTTTCCTGATATTATTGACAACATTTTTTTCCCTGCTATTTACATGCCGTTGTAAACAACGGGAACAAAAACCAGAGACACAACAGGGACAACAACCAGAGACACAACAAGTACAACAACCAAAGTCACAGCAGGAACACCAACCAGAGACACAAAAGGAACACCAACCAGAGGCACAGCAGGAACACCAATCAGAGACACAACATGGACAACAACAAGGGACACAACAAGGACAACAACCAGGGACACAACAGGAACACCAACCAGAGACACAACAGGGACAACAACCAGGGACACAACAGGGACAACAACCAGAGACACAACAGGAACACCAACCAGAGACACAAAGGGAACAACAGGAACAACAAGAAGCAACAATAAAAAACAACAACAGGAACAACAACAACCACAGACACACCAGGGAGAGCAACAAGTACAACTGGAACAACAGAAACAACAATAGCATGTGTCTCTAGGTGGTGTTCCTGTTGTGTCCCTGGTTGTTTACATATTGTTTACATTTTTATTTTTATTTTGTTTACATTTTTCACTACACATTGTTACTGTTTATATGTATATCTGCTCATACATTATCCTTTTATATATATATATATATATCTTTATACCTATATTCTTTTACTTTATTTTATTTATTTATTTTATTTTATTTTAATAGTTTTTCTCATACCTTATAGTTATTTATCTGCCTCCTTTTCTTTCCCCCATCCTATTCCCTCATGCCGGACCATCGTACAAAACATTTCACTACATGTCGTACCCTGTATGTATGTGTATGTGATGAATAAAATTTGATTTGACCTCCAACGAAGGACAACCACAGAAACAACAACAACAAATTAATGAAACCAAAAGAAATATCATTATTAGCAACCAGTGAAAGATTGTTGTTAAAAATGTGAATATTCTGTACAGTGTTTGTCTGTTTGCATGTTTATTATGGGTCATGTGACTGTATTTATGTGAAGTATGAAATAAAGTACATTAACTGCTCCATGTTACAAAATTAATATAAAATATAACATATAACATTCATAAACTAATGATTCTAATGAAACGAATGAATTCTGAATAATTCTTTTTATATTACTCAATTGCTTTGTATTCTTTTCTTCAGTATTGTACATACACAATAAAACAAATATTAATAATAATCCATTACATTTTAAACTGTGTTTTTAAAAACCACAATAAAAAGGTTACGTCAATTGTTTTTTTTTTTCTTCATAAAATCTCTTTAAAAAAACAAAACCAGCTGCTTTTTAGGTCTCACCTGTCAGAAGTCCATAATCCAATTGCACCTGAAAATATGAAGCTCCAGGTCTTAGAAAAGGTTTGAAAGCCCTGGTTTGGTCAGGGTGACAGGGCAGAAGTCAATTGGGCAGATATTCCCATATCACCGTTTATTATTCAGCACAGGCCACTTCACATGTGTGTGAGATCTGATCTCTGGGCATGGGGTTCCATGGTGTTTCTGTAAACTCTTTCAGCTCTTCTGATGACTTCCTGGAGGACACGTTTGACCTTCTCTCCGGCTCAGAGTTATAAGTAGCAGTTTATACTTTCAGCTTGTTGCAGTCATTACAAATGATCTTCTGGTGAAGAATAAATACTGAACTTCTGTGCAATTACATTCAGCAGGTTGTGATAGGATCTGCTGCATAAGTCTCCACCTGCAGCATCACATTTGCCAGTGTTTGGTGCTGAATGAAGTCTGTAGAGAACCTGTACAGATGCCAGTTTACAGAGTTGTTGTGTGCAGACACTGAGAGATGATCTGTATTAATACATTCTGAGCAGGTGATGACTCTGTAAGTGACGTTAAGCTCGGACATGTGGAACTCAACATATTTCAGTTCTAAAGAAAGTGGAGCAGAAAACTACAGCAGCCTCCAAACATAGCTACCACAGCATAACTCCTTAAACCTGAAGGTGCTTTATTCAGCAGCACTTACATTTAATATCCAATACATTAATAACATTTCAAACTAAAGTTCAAAGTTCCACAAGTTTCTTTTATCACCATCCTTTTAGCCCAAATGGACCATTTCAACTGTTCAAATGAAAGCAGTCGGTTTCACTCAGAAAACACTGCAAGAAACATCAAAAAGTCACAGAAGATCTGAGGATTCACAGCTCACAGCTCACACACACCCACACCCACTTCCCAGCATGCAGTGATTGAAAGCGTAAAAGTAAGAGAATGTGTGTGTGTGTGTGTGTGTGTGTGTGTGTGTGTGTGTGTGTGTGTGTGTGTGTGTGTGTGGTTCATACCCACATTATAACCAGATGAACTGTATAAAGTTCTGTTGTATAATTCAATAGAATAAAACCTTGTTAATTGTGTGAACTCGATGGTGTGATGATGTTCTCAGTGTATATAATATGTAGTGAATACAACAAAGCACTTTTTCACTTTCAGTTTCTCTACTTCCTGTTGGAGTTTTATGCAAAGTGTGTACATGAGAAAACAGAAAACACCATCACAGGAACCTTATTTACATTTAATTTACATGAAAACATCTTATTCATCACAGAATTGTATATGTTGATTTAATGTCTTATATGTTCGTTTAATTCTTAATGTTTCATAAAATAAGCAGTGGATAATAGTTCTGAACATGATCTTATAACACCAGATCAGGGATTTGGAAAAGGGGTGAAAGTAGAACCTTCAGATTTTAGTAAAGAAATGCCTGCAGTCTGGTGGAACACAGGTGTGAGCAGTGAGGGATTATTGTGAGGTTTCAGTTTCTCATGACTTGTTTGTGTACAGGTTTCTGTCTCCTCCTTTACTGGACTTTTCATTCTGTTTACATTTTATCTGTATAAAAGGGGAGGAGTGATGATCCACACACATGAAATGATAATAAAGACTTCTTTAGATCCAGTGTGTCACCGACTCATCACCATGGCTGAGGGGAAACCGGTTGTTGATTTTTTGAAGAACCGTGTTGGAAATTTGGGGATTACTTGTCTCGTTCTGGTGAAAATGATGGATAATGAATTTGTTTGTCCGTGTCAGCCTGGATATAACGAATGGATCTGTGCCTGTTATGCCAAAGTCCCGTTCTTTGCTTCTTTTTTTTAGTTTGCGCTTTGTGGATCCAAAGCCAGAGAATCGTGGACCAGAAGGCAACTCCACCTTTGGAAAATGAATCCAATCTGCTCTCATCGCCTTCATCTGACTGTTCCTCTTCTTCCTCGATGGTCATTACATGGCCTGTGCATGTTCACGCTGGGATGGAGAGTACACTGTAACCGGCTCTTTAAAGTGGTGCAAACCCATTCAAAATGAGACGGTGCTGGAACATCTGCAGGAGACTCGGAGGTGCATCACCATATCTCAGGTGAGTTCTGATCCACAGCCAAAAACCAAATACACAAAACTGTTTCATTCTACTGTACCAGTCTGAATCGAAACAGTAGGTTTCTATCAGCTTTTACATCGTGACATTTTTCACACAGACTCAGTATTTGTTGTGTGATTGGAATGAAACATGTTATACAGCCAGGATGCATGTTCTCCGGACAATCCCACCACTGGATACATGAGCTCCACTCTTCTGGGAAGACTCTCCACTAGATTCTGGTTGTGGGGTTTAGTGATCGTTCAGTTATCGTCCCTACACTGGCTTCCGGTTAAGTTTCGAATAGACTACAAACTACTGCTACTCACTTATAAAGCACTAAATGGTTTATCTCCATGTATCTCCAGTCTTTTAACACGCTACAATCCGTCACGCTCCTTGAGATCTCAAAACTCTGGACTTCAAGTAGTTCCTAGAATAGAAAGTCCACTAAAGGTGGTAGAGCATTTTCACATTTAGCTCCTAAACTCTGGAATAGTCTTCCTGACAGTGTTCGGGGTTCAGACACACTCTCCCAGTTTAAGTGCAGATTAAAGACGTATGTTTTTAGCGAGCTCTACACATAACACACATCACATCACAACCTTGTGCTCCAGAACATCTGATCACATCACATTATCAACTTGTGCTGTTAATATCATGACCAGCAGCTACGCTAATTCCTCTCCACTGCTTCTCTTTCTCTCCCCATCCCGAGGCTTCCTGAGGTTCCTCCAGCTCCAGTCACCTCCCACCTCATGAAGATTATGAACTTTAAAGAAGTAGATGCAGAACTCGCAAACATCCTGAACTATCTAGAGACGTACCAGTGCCAATTGAATCCCGCTACATGTGTGGAGTTTGACATTGGACCTCCTGGAGTGTTTAAAGGCTCTGGCATGGAGAAGCTGATGCTGGATCTGTGATGATCACAAATGTTGAGCTCAGTAGCTCCTACTTTTATACCAAAGACTGTTGAAAGAACATCACTTATAATCTTATACTCCAGTACTCATGTTAGTTCTCACTCTCCAGTGTTCTGTAGTGTTGAAAGATTTATGATCAAACTCTTGATGTCACCCAAATGAGGATGGGTTCCCCTTTTGAGTCTGGTTCCTCTCAAGGTTTCTTCCTCATTACATCTAAGGGAGTTTTTCCTTCACCACAGTCGCCACGGCTGCTCATCAGGGATAAACACACCTTCACCTTCACTGTTGATTTCTGTAAAGCTGCTTTGAGACAATGTCTGTTGTGAAAAGTGCAATAGAAATAAACTTGACTTGACTTGACTACAGGAGCATTATTGAGATCAGACCCTCATGTTGGTGAGAAGGTCTGGGGTCCAGACCGTGTATAATGGGTTTGAGGAAGTCAGTTCTCAGTGCAGGATACTGGAGTTCTTCCATTCCACCTTCACACACACACCATGGAGCTGGAAATCATCGTCTGGGAACAGGTTCAGGTACTTTTGTTCCATTGAAGGGAAATCTTACTGCTGCAGCATACAAAGATGTTCATCCACACATTTGTGTGTTTGGGGAGGAACCACATATGGGTGTGATGTTCAGGAGGCCTTTTGTTCCTGTAACGTTCATGTAAAGCATGACTATGAGCTCAGAGAGCAGACCATCAGCTTTTATTAACTAATTAGCAAATTTTTTGCAGTAACTGACTGCATGGTTTCTGGAACTCACTCGCAGATACTGAGTTTCATCCCTGGTGATGTTCTAGCAAGTCTTTACCTCAGCTGTCTTCACTTCCTGCTTGTTCTCAAGGCATTTTTACCTTCAGCAAATGAAAATCTGAATTTAGCTTAGGTGGTTTGACTGCCTCTGCAGAAAATTCCACTTCTCTGCCTTGACAGGCTTTGGATTACTTTTAAAGTAAATTTCAGATCGTTGTTCATCTGCAGTGTGAAGATCCATCTGATTGGTTCTGTACACTTTAGAATTTGTCCTCAGTCAAAAGCAAAACCAGATCCACTGGCAGCAGCACACACCCACACCGTACCACCAGGCTTTATATATGCTTTTATATCTAGCATTTATTTACTACCATGAATTATTGAATGATTTTAGTAATATTTCTTTTGTGTTCAGTTTGCAGGTTTTGCCACAGTGGTGTGATTACCTTCATTTTAGCAACATCATACTGCTGCAATAACTGCTGCTGCCGCTGTAGTCCTGGGTGTGACTCTTATCCTGGTGGAGTTTAGCATAATGGAGATGATGGAGGTCTACACATGAGCAACAGGAACACAGATGAGAGAGAAGGTCCATAATAGGAGATAGAACCCCAACATTTCCCAATATTTACCCAGTAATGACTCTACAAGCGCCTCCTACAGGATAGTGATGCACAAACACTGTCTTTTTATCTCTGTGGTTTGGGGGATATACAATAGTGATTCAGGATTAGATGGTTGTGGGTTCAAATCCCTGAACTGCTCAGTACTGTAAAGTCCTGAATGTAAATAGGACTGTAAAAGGAGATTGTACACTTTTGAATAATACAAATAATATAAGATAATTGATATTAATTAAATGTGATTTGATTTACAGACTGTTATTTTGGGATTTATTTCTATATATTTTTACTTTGTGGCATTTCATCAGAGATGATCCTCCTGCAGTCTCCTGATTTACTGATTTTAAAAATATAAACTCAAATAAATATTTTCTGTATAGAAGGAATTATTGCTTTATGAATATTTACACCAGAACAAATTATTCTCTCTGTCTCTCTTACTTCCTCCATTTCAGGAACATTTATTCAGTCAGAAAACACTGTACTTTATCAGACCTCCGGACAGGTGTGAATAGTGGATTGTGATTGGCTGGAAGTTCAGGTGTGAATAGTGGAATGTGATTGGCTGGAAGTTCAGGTGTGAATAGTGGAATGTGATTGGCTGGAAGTTCAGGTGTGAATAGTGGAATGTGATTGGCTGGAAGTTCAGGTGTGAATAGTGGAATGTGATTGGCTGGAAGTTCAGGTGTGAATAGTGGAATGTGATTGGCTGGAAGTTCAGGTGTGAATAGTGGAATGTGATTGGCTGGAAGTTCAGGTGTGAATAGTGGAATGTGATTGGCTGAAAGTTCAGGTGTGAATAGTGGAATGTGATTGGCTGGAAGTTCAGGTGTGAATAGTGGAATGTGATTGGCTGGAAGTTCAGGTGTGAATAGTGGATTGTGATTGGCTGGAAGTTCAGGTGTGAGTTCAGAGTGTTGGTAGTTTGCGTTTGTCAGTTGAATCTAAATGAATGTGCTGCTTATTAACACCTGTAACCACAGTAACATCCAGTTCCAGTTCCATCCGGAGTGAATCAGTGATTATACACATTTCCTAATGACCTCACTGAGCTCCATGGAGGAGTTTTACATGTGGTGAACTTCTATGGTGAATATGGAGATTTTAATAAAAAATTTCAGACATTTTCAGCACATAGAAGATTACACTTCAACACACTTTACACTTCTTTTTTGTCTTAAACTTCAGTAGAGAGAAATCCTGAAATCCTGACAAAAATCTGCTGGTAAGCAAACCCCTCACCACAAACAAACCCACAATCCACAGACCAGGAAACAAACAAATTTCAAACACAACAAACAAAAACACCACAAAACACAAGGAGATTCACACACACTAGAATAAACAGGTGGATAAAGATCAGTTCCACACACAACATCTGCTACGGTTCATGGTCAACTAAGGTAGGTGCAGGTGTAATTGAGAACAGGTGTGTGTGTGTGTGTGTGTGTGTGTATTAAGGTCTGGTAAATGTGGGGGCAGCCATGTTTGTAAGCAGTGGTGTATTATAGGAAATGTTGTTCTCTGTGGTATTTGGTCTGACAGCTGCTAAAACATCTGTGAGAAAACACCAATATACATCATTAAGTGTAACTATAAATGGATAAAAAGTAAACATGTTTATTCATAAAGAACAGATTGTAAATGCCAGTACAGGGAGATCAGAGACATGCTGCTATAGACAATTAATCACCTCACAATTGGAACTTCAATTACACACTACACAATTAAATGCACACACACACACACACACACACACACACACACACACACACACACACACACACACACACACTGAATTGTACATGCCTGAGGGAGATTGGTTGATGTGTTTGAAGGTGTCCTTGGATCCAATAAATTACATTTATTTGTGTGTGTGTGTGTGTGTGTGTGTGTGTGTGTGAGTGAGAATTCTCATTTTGTCCTTAAAATTTTGCATTTGCCAAGACAAGACATGAGGATCAAATTCCTCATCTTACAAGTGAAAGCTTGTGTGTGTGTGTGTGTGTGTGTGTGTGTGTGTGTGTGTGTGTGTGTGTGTGTGTGTGTGTGTGTGTGTGTGATGAGTCAGCAGTAAGAGTTATTGAAAGCTTAAACATCCACCCTAAGAGCCATTATACACTTTTAGCCCTGTGGCTATGGTATGATTGTGTGTGTGTGTGTGTGTGTGTGTGTGTGTGTGTGTGTGTGTGTGTGTGTGTGTGTGTGTGTGTGTGTGTGTTTTAATGCTCTATCATTTCTTTTTCAAACATGTAACAGCTCAAACCTGCAATTTTCCCGTTTGCTCACACCTTTAACCCCGATGCTGTTCTGGAAATTCAGTGCTGTAGAACCTCTCAGGGATCAGAACCATGTTCTAAACTCACAGGAACCTCAGGATTAAAAGCT
>NC_139599.1:17816064-17818564 GCF_946808225.1 Silurus aristotelis | reverse complement strand
GAACAAGGTGCCGCCATTTATTAAAATTGAAATGTTCGAGCTATATGGCAAGTTATTTTCCCCATCAAAATGATCCAAATCGGCTGTAAATGGCTCTTACTGAAACATGGAGTGTCATTTACACAATTTATTGCTAAAGGATAATAAAGACGAACAGTATTAACTTTTAAAAAAAAAAAACTCTGTGTTTTTTGCCACAACCAATAGAATGAAATGCCTTAGCTGTGGAGAAACTGGACATTATGTGAGGTTTTTTCCCGAGAAAACAGGAGAATATTCCATTACGTTTCAGTTGAAAAGTTATCTGAGGAAGAAGAGGTAGAACAATCCGGTAGGAATGAAGAGCCAGGAACAGCAGAGGCAGCTGAGGAAAACGCTATACAAGCTACCTACAGCCTACAGATATATATTTAGTAGATTCATCAGGTAAAGCAGGACCTACAGAACAAATGGAAGAAGAACAAATGGCTAAGTTAGATACAGAAGTAGGTTCAGTATCTGACGGGTCTGAGCCAGTGAATGGTGTTGAGAAGCAGAACTCGGACAAGAACTACGACATGGAGTCGATAGAAGATCAGTGTTTACTAAGAGAACAAGATGAGTGTGCTTTTACAGTTTTTCTCAGCTGCTTTGGAGAGTTTCTCGAATCATCCTTAATATTTGCAAATCAGTAAATACATTTTGCAAAACAATGTGCACAAACAGCACAATACATTGGATTTCTTGCAAAAGCCTGAACTTTTCTCAAAATCCTTAATTCATCTCTCAAAAGTAAGTTTTGGTGTCAATGAACATCTCATTCCCATCAGAACGAAGTCTCTTTGTCATTGTTCACAAACAAAATAATCACAATGTTTAGTCGTGTTTTCAGGATGATGCTGCACAGTTTCAGTGTTTCTTTTCAAAATGCACAACATTTTATTTCTTCTGGCATCTATGAATTTCAGCCTCACATATGTTTTTATTTAATTGTATATTTGATTTCTATTGATAGCATGAGACCAGACAGGATTCACACTTTTACTGTACTATAAAAGTGTGTTTGAATTTCTTGGTTTTTCATCCATTTTCAGAAAATTGTAATTCTGTGTTTTGCTATGTCACTATTTGAAAGTTCACAAGATTCACCTTTGACCTGTTTTAGAGAACTGGTTGATTATTGGTTGATCTGATGCTGTTTACTCGGCTTCATTAGTGACATTTAACATTTAACAAATTTACAAAAAAGAATTATTAGAAATGTAAGATGACAGATTCTGACGAATGCTTTAACCATTTTACATTTTGCATGACTTACACAATAAACCGATGCTGAGATGTTTTCAGGGGTAAAACTATTCAGGTGAAACCAGTATAATATATTTTGATCCAAATGAACATAAACAGCTGATAATGTGGGAAACAGCAGACACTTGTACAAAAGCTTTCACAATTTGATCAAAGCAACAAGAAATGTTCTTATGATGAGCACAAATGAGTAAATGATGTGAAAGTTGAACAAGTAGTAGAAGAAATGATAAAAGGTAGATTGTTAAAGGTAAGAGCTCAACTTGAAAACAAATTGCATTGCTTTATTTGCATTTACGCTCCAACAAGTGCAGTTGAAATAAGTAACTTCTTAAATATTCTATGCAAAACATTAAGTAATTGCAACACAGAAGATTTGTTTTTAAAGAGACTTTAACTGTACTGAACCTGCAGCAGATAGGAATGATGTTAAACAACATGTCTTTTCCGACAAAACCTAACTCAGCTAATAGAAACCCATGACCTTGTGGATCTTTGGAGAAATTTTCATCAGACACAAAGGCAATACACATGGGTTCATTCATTTAATAAGTTCTCGGATTGCACAGATTTTATGGTTTCAGTCATCAACTTTTTTAGAGATTCCATTTACTGTGTCTTCTCGGACCATAGCTTAGTACAGTATCATTACCTTGAATGTTGATTTCCGTAAAGCTGCTTTGAGACAATGTCTGTTGTGAAAAGCGCTATAGAAATAAACTTGACTTGACTTGACTACATTGTTCATTATCACTAGGAATCACAAAACCAAAGCGTGCATTATGGGACTTCAACAATACTCTTTTCAGTGATTTAGAATTTAGAGTTACTTTCAAATTCTTATGGAACAATTTTGGAATCATGAAGTCTGACTTTCAGTCCTTGTAGCAATGGTGGAACTTTGGTTAATTACAAACCAAACAACTGAGCCAACAGTTTGTTAACAACATCACTAAAGACACAACTCGAGCAATGGTACTAAAGATATAAACAAACTTTCAAATTCAACTGAAATCGTACAAAACCAATAGCTAATCGGAATTTTAGAATGAAAAAAACATGTTCAGGGTTGTTGTCAAGAATTTGAATTAATTTTTTGTTATTACAATGTATATATATATATATTAGTGAGCTTAAGATTAAAGTTTCACATCGGCATAAATTAAATAATGTGATACATCGATTAAAAAAACTATTTATTTCTATATAATTA
>NC_139599.1:17788013-17803013 GCF_946808225.1 Silurus aristotelis | reverse complement strand
GCACATGTGCAAATATAGGGAGACAATCGATTGTAAGGAACATGTGGAACACATGTTTTGTGGAGATTAAGGATGTCTATCAACTAAAACATAAGTGCAGCTGGACTCAGATTACCTCCATCACAGGTTATGCACCATAGTGAGCTTCCTGGTCATATGGCAGCTTTCACGTTACTTATTTTCCACATGGACCATGTTCTGCTTCTGCTCTTCTGGGAAGATGTTCCACTAGATACTGTGGAAATTCATTCAGCTACAGGGGTGTTAGTAAAGTGTTAGTGTCAGGTGCTGCTGTGGGTGAGAGAGATTTGGAAAGACCCTCACAACCTTCAGAGATCCTTAGAATCTTTGAAAAGACCCTCAGAATCATTAGAGAGACCCTGAGGAAACAACACTAAAGCAATATTGAACCACAACTCTGCACAAACTCTACGACCCTTACTGTGGATCTCTCCAAGTTTGCTTCTCCCGCTGTGTGTGTGTGTGTGTGTGTGTGTGTGTGTGTGTGTGTGTGTGTGTGTGTGTGTGTGTGTGTGTGTGGTTTGTAAGGTGTGTATTAGACGAGACTTCAGAGGAAGGTTTGGTAATAAAATTGTTATTCTTCTGCATGGCCAATAGACTTTACTGCACCCAACAGAGCTCTACACAAACACTGAGGGTCATCACACACACACACACACACACACACACACACACACACACTCTCCTTATTCATTCCCAGGAAGAGGAGTGTTATACTTTACCGGCGGCCAAATAGACCATTTTAAAACACACACACACACACACACACACACACACACACACACACACACACACACACACACACACACACACATTATGAAAACAAGCTAAAACATCAAACACCACACACACACACATACACAGATAGATACACACATACACATTAAAAGACATACAAATGACAGACACACACACACACACACACACACTTAGGAAGTGTTCCATAAGCCACACATTCCACGCTGAGACGAGCCCAAGAGTGGGTTCTATTTCCACTGAGAACAATTTCCTGTCAGAGATTTCACTCAAATAACACACACACACACACACACACACACACACACAGACACACATACATACATGATGGGGAGTTGCCGTACTCTGTATGGACCGAAAATCCTCTCAGAAGGAAAATTCAACATTTCATATCTGCCAGAAGGAGCCTTATGGCTTTTCCTGTGTGTAAGTGTGTGTGTGTGTGTGTGTGTGTGTGTGTGTGTGTGTGTGTGTGTGTGTGTGTGTAATGAAAACAATATTTAAATGCAGCCTCTCTGATGTACAGAGGGTGAGAAACATAAATCCTTTGTATATTAGTTTGTGCGTGCACACACACACACACACACACCCACACACACACCTTCAGAGCTGTGGAAAAGTGGGCGGTGCTGGCTGCATTGGGTTGCCATGGTTATCGGCGTATTCTGATTGGTGGATCCGGCTGTAGAATTGTGGATGGGTGTAATTAGATGTCGATGAACATGTAGAGCGCCTCCGTGTGGTCACTCACTTCCTCACACCTCGCTCCTCTCCACCAGCACACACAACCTCCCAACCAATCCCCTTCAGCCTGGGAAACAGGAAGTGACATCATCATTAATGACCACCTCACTGCATTATTACACATTCAACATTGCAATAATTTAATTTTTTATAATCAAACATGCAGCATCGTGGTGTTCGAGAACAAAGGAAACAAAACCCCAAACATCTCACACACTGCGTACCACATTCCTCCAAAGCAAACCATCACACAATTCCTTTACCTCACAAATACACACACAGAGTGTTCTACACTCTCAAATCCAAACTCCACAGCACTTCACTTCACTTCACTTCATCTGCCTACATCTCTACAGTTCTTCAGTATGGGGTCCATTACCCACGGATAAAAACAGGGACAATTTAAAAAGGTTCAATTTTGTAAAACTACTAAAAACTTACCACAACAGTCCAACAACGCCTACAGAGCAGAGCTGGGGATTTCCCTCGCTATGTAAAAATCTAAAAGCTTGCAGCAAAATTCTGCTTTTACTTAAATTCCTCTCTAAAAATCCCTAAAGTACAGAGCAAACAAATTCCTGTAAATACCTACTAATACAAACAGACATCAATATAAATACAACTATAAATACCAACAAATACATATAAATGTAAAAACCTTCAAATAAATATAAATATACATATGAATGCCTACAAAATACAAATAAATATGAATACATATGATGATTACCTACAAATACAGATAAATATATCTCAAATATACATATAAATGTAAATACAAATAACTTCAAATATATATAAACTCATACAAATGAATACAATCACATACAACACAAATACAAATAGAAATAAATAAACAGAAAATAAATATAAATTTAAGTAGAAGATATTTAGATCTCAGTGAGTTGAGTTTTCCAGCTGCAGATACACGATACATGACTACACACAGTCTAAATATTTCTTTTTCATTCTTTGCCTTATTAAACATTCTAAGAGTGTGTATCTGTGTGTGTGTGTGTGTGTGTGTGTGTGTGTCTGTATGCGTGTGTGTATGGATTGTTCCTTATTATAAATATTTATGCACCGGACAATTTGGTGTCTACTTCCCTTTACACACACACACACACACACACACACACACACACACACACACACACACACACACACACACACAAAAAAATTTAAACACTGGAGGACAGATATAAACAGGATATACACTCTGTGTGTGTTTTCGTGTAAGAAGTTTAGTTTTTTAAACAATCTAGTTTAATCTAGTCTGGTTTTCGGCTCCTCTCAATGTTCCTCTAAAATGGTTCTGGTGTTGTTTCATTTTTTGTGTTGGAGCTACGAGGTTGAATAAAGCTAACAAGTAATATAATTGTCCAGTCACCCGTTTTGCATCACGCAGAATAAACCTTGTCGCTTCATGTAGTTTTGTAAGGTGTTGTTTATTATGTATTTGGAGGTTGTTTACAGCTGAAAAGTTCCTCATGTTCCTGCTCCTGTTCCTCTGCACTGTTAGAGCTCCACACTGACCCTGGGTCTGAGCTGGACTCCTGTGGTGCCGTACATGCCGTATTAAACCTATGAAGCGCTTTCGTCCTCTCGTGCCATGGAGCAGTGCAATGACATGCAGACAATAAAGTGTAAAGTAAGCGTGTGGAGAAAAGGACATGTTATACCAGAACATAAAACTTAAGAAAGCTTCACATAATAACATCATGAACAAGGCCAATGTACCCCATGATGCATTGTGAAGAAATTGTAATTTTGGATTTGAATTCTGAAAGAAAATTTCACAAAAACACTGGGAAGTTTTTACAAAACTGGAAGGAAATAAGGAGCTGCAAACCAAGCACATGAAAGCCCAGAAAAGAAGAAACCATAGAATACATGGAACCTGGACTAGAATACAAGGGAACTAGAAAATAAAAAGGATTATGTTGAACCTAGGCTCAACTTAAAGAATAATAAAACTAGGAAAGTGGAAACCTATAATCCAGAGACAGGGGAAATCATAGAGGATACGTGGAGCTACAACTTGGACCCTAAACTAGAAGTAATGAAAATTGAGAAGAACTAGATCATAGAAAATAATAACAACAACAATGTGAAACTGGGGACACCAGAATCTAGGGAACACCTAGACCCCAGAAAAGACAAAAATGAACGAAAACTAGAAAACATTTGGAACCTAGACTAAATAAAACAATGAAACAAGAACATGAACACCTAAGAAAGCATGAAGCCAGCGTGCAGCTGAATCCTAGAACAGAAAAAGTGAAGCTGAAAAACCCTGCTAACATCTGTATGGTGAGGACACTAGAATCTAGAAAAGGATCAAACAAGGGTACATCTAGATATTAGACAAGAAACAATGAATGACAATGAGAATGTGGGAACACTAAAAACAAGGAATGAATTGATCTAAGGAACACTATGGTATCTAAATCAGAAACTATGGAACTTGAAAACAAGGGATTTATAAGCTAAAGACACAAGAATTTTGTTAGAGCAAAACTTGGGAACATCTGGAATCTGGACTAGATACAGGACAGGCTAGGAATCTCGAGGATGTGAGACAGTAAGAAGGAAGGAATCTCAGGGAAAGCCTGGAACCAAAAAAAAAAATTAATAGAGGAAGTTAATGAAAGACTTCTCAACCAGAGACATGAGAATCTAGATTATGAATAAGGAATATGGAGACCTGATGATCCCGACATTTTTCATTCATCATCTATCGTGATTTATAAAGTAAAAGTAATATCAAGGACATGCCTTCTTGTTTTTCTAATCATCTAAACAGAATCTGAACTTGCCCTGACCTCTGTGGGTTCCAGAATGTTCTGCGTTGTTCCAGAATGATGCGGAACGTTCCGGAATGGATCCATCACGCCCTGACAATCCCGGCGGGCTTTTAGGGACCAGCAGAGAAACAGAACCAGAGCGCAAGTGAGCAATATTGTGCTTGGAAAACTTAACGTGCCTACATGCTGCGTTTCCAGATTTTTCTCTCGACACGTACATGTGTGTGTGAGAGAGACATGGAGACAACATCTGGCCATAACTGTGTGATTGCTCTCGCTATAGGCAGCAACTCGGGAAATACTGTGAGCTTTAAAAGCAATTTCAGAGCCTCTTACACAGCAGCCAAAATGAGAGAGAGAGAGAGAGAGAGAGAGAGAGAGAGAGAGAGAGAGAGAGAGAGAGAGAGAGAGAGAGAGAGGAAATTAGGACAAAGAGAAGAATGTGAAAAGAGTGTGAGAAGTATTTTGAAGACAGAGAGCAAGAACAGAGGGAGTGAGAAAGTGTGAGCCAAAAACACATGATCATTTTAGACAACTACATCTCTCTTTCTCTCTTTCTCTCTTTCTCTCTCTCTCTCTCTCTCTCTCTCTCTCTCTCTCTCTCTCTCTCTCTCTCTCTCCCCTCCATTCCTCCATCCAGAGACTTGAGGTTGGAGATTTACGGGAACACCATCCATAAGCGTCCTAACACATGTTCTTCACAATGGACAGCAAAAATGGACATCAGACAGTGTGTATAAAAAGTGAAGTGGCGTTTGTGTGAGAGACAGCAGCGAGAAAGAGAAAGGTAGAGAGAGAGAGAGAGAGAGAGAGAGAGAGAGAAAGAGAGAGAGAGTGAGAGAGAGAGAAAGTGAGAGAGAGAGAAAGAGAGAGAGAGAGTGAGAGAGAGAGAAAGTGAGAGAGAGAGAAAGAGAGAGAGAGAGTGAGAGAGAGAGAAAGAGAGAGAGAGAGTGAGAGAGAGAGAAAGAGAGAGGGAGTGTTAAGGAAAGAAAAGAATGAGGTTGATTATAATAGATGAAATGAGGAGAGAGTTGAACCCTGTACAATATATATGTATAATTAATTAATTAATTTTAATTATTGTAGTTAATTCCATTATTTATTTCATTTTAATTATTTAATAATCGATTTAAATGAAATTGAGTTCATCATTTCATCTTGTCTTATATATTTATACATTTTTATCTATTTATTTTAAATGTATGTGCTGTTGTTCTTTGTCTAGTTTCTGCTGCTGACACGGGGCTGTATCATGTCGGTAGAAGGAAACAAACATTTTTCTCTGTTCACAAATGTAAATAACATTTTTATAAATAATATTAAAAACATTTTTCTATCTGCTCTTTTTTTTCTCTTTATTAAATAAAAAAAGGAATAGATAGAAAAATGTTTTTGATATTATTTATAAACATTTTATTTACATTTGTGAACAGAGAAAAATGTTTGTAAAAAACACATTAAACTATAAATAAAGTCAGAATCTATTTGATGTTTTATGTAGATTGTGTGTTGAGTTTGCAAACAAAAGTAGGAAACTTTATATATACAGCAAATAAACTGAGTACACTGCAACAGGGAAACCATAAAATATAATATATACTACAATATAATACAAATTATGTAATCATTTAACACAATTAAATAAAATCATACAAATTTTATATAAGAAAATATTTATTTAAACCTGAGCTCTAGTTCTAGTGCTAGCTATCTTTCATACAATACACAGGTGATTTCAATCTAAAGCACCAAATACAGTGCAAATAAACCCCTGAAATGTCCTGGTTCTTCTCTCTGACCACCAGGTGAGGAACAGAACCGACAATCTGGGATTTAATTCTGTGAAAATAAAGTTATAATAAGAAAATAAGAAAAGTGAGTAAATTAGAACAGGAAGGAGGTGTAAAGTAGTGATACTGGAACTGGGGACCTCTGATGAGTGTGTGTGTGTGTGTGTGTGTGTGTGTGTGTGTGTGTGTGTGTGTGTGTGTGTAACTAGGAAGGGAACAAAGCGGAACGTTACGCACGTTTATGTGTGTGTTTATGTGTGTGTTTATGTGTGTGTGTGTGTGTGTGTGTAACTAGGAAGGGAACAAAGCGGAACGTTACGCACGTTTATGTGTGTGTGTGTGTGTGTGTGTGTGTGTGTGTGTGTGTGTGTGTGTGTGTGTGTGTGTAACTAGGAAGGGAACAAAGCGGAACGTTACGCACGTTTATGTGTGTGTGTGTGTGTGTGTGTGTATGTGCATGTGTGATTGAGGTCTAATCCCGTAGCACTTTTTTCTCCACAGCTCGTTAGAAAGGAAAAGCTGATTTATTGCTGCTGTCAAAGAAAATGAAACGAGAGCTTGGGATTCCTGTAATTAGAGTTCAGTATTCCGGAACGTTCCGCTACAATTCCAGAACCCTGCAGAACATTCCAGAGAATTCCGGAATGCCGTAAGCATGAAGGTCGCAACAGGTCCAGATCTGAGATTCTGGCAAAACATCAGTTGGTTCAAAGATCTGGTGAAAATTCGGCTGTTTCCTGCACACATGTGAAGACTACAGTGTGTGTGTGTGTGTGTGTGTGTGTGTGTGTGTGTGTGTGTGTGTGTGAGGTGTACAGGTTAATAGAGATGTACAAAGCTATGCATAGTGATACATTTATAAATATGTAAATTAGATCATGTGGGCCCGCCTCCTTTACTAGTGTAATCAATAATTATCAGTAATGTTAGCTAGATCAGTAGTTATATGTGCAGAGTGTGAAGCTTCCTGTCATCCTGGATGTTAATAGGTTAATATGATTGTTTATTCTGTGACATCACAAAATGAAATCTGTAGCTCCGCCCATATTCCAGATTTATACTAAAGAACTAATTAAACGTTTTAATAAAAAATGTTTAAAGTGTTATAACAGTAAAGTGTAAAGTGTTATAACAGTTGTATAGTGTGTGTGTGTGTGTGTGTGTGTGTGTGTGTGTGTGTGTGTGTAGGTGTGTGTGTAATCATTAGTTATGGTGGGTTTATATAAAAGATCACTTTGTCAGGGTCCAAAGTTTTTACACTTTTTATCCCTCTCTCTTTATTTTGCTTGTTTAAAGAAAGAACGAGTAAAAGCATTAAAGAGAACTGAAAAGAAAGAAAATTGAGACAAGTAAATTAGAGAATGAAAAAGAAAAGAATTGAAGAATAAAAAAGAAAGAAGGAGAAAACAAAAAAGAAAACGTAAACTATTAAAGGAGATTTGAAGTTTATTTGATTTCTGTTTTGAAAATGTAAAAATTTAAAAATTTTATTTAAAAAAATTTTTGCTGAAATGTCAAATATATAAAATATAAAATTCACCTCATTTCTATTTTCTCAACATCTCATAGTGTAAAAGAGATTCAGGCCTGTGGGACTCTTCATCAACTCAAATGTGAAATATCTGATTAAACATCAGCACAGTGGCTTCATTTAGAATTCTGGATTCACTCTGAGAAGGTCAAATGGATCACTGTCTGCTTTTCAACAGCAACCAGAGCGGGACAGGAAATAGGTCTCACACACGTCCGCTGCACCACCCTGCTCCTGCCCCACCCTGCTCCTGCCCCACCCTGCTCCTCCCTCTTACCTTCATCACCCTGCTCCTGCCCCACCCTGCTGCTGCACCACCCTGCTCCTGCCCCACCCTGCTGCTGCACCACCCTGCTCCTGCCCCACCCTGCTCCTGCCCCACCCTGCTCCTCCCTCTTACCTTCATCACCCTGCTCCTGCCCCACCCTGCTGCTGCACCACCCTGCTCCTGCCCCACCCTGCTCCTGCCCCACCCTGCTGCTGCACCACCCTGCTCCTGCCCCACCCTGCTCCTGCCCCACCCTGCTGCTGCACCACCCTGCTCCTGCCCCACCCTGCTCCTGCCCCACCCTGCTCCTCCCTCTTACCTTCATCACCCTGCTGCTGCACCACCCTGCTGCTGCACCACCCTGCTCCTGCCCCACCCTGCCCCACCCTGCCCCACCCTGCTCCTGCCCCACCCTGCTCCTCCCTCTTACCTTCATCACCCTGCTCCTGCCCCACCCTGCTGCTGCACCACCCTGCTCCTGCCCCACCCTGCTGCTGCACCACCCTGCTCCTGCCCCACCCTGCTGCTGCACCACCCTGCTCCTGCCCCACCCTGCTGCTGCACCACCCTGCTGCTGCACCACCCTGCTCCTGCCCCACCCTGCTCCTCCCTCTTACCTTCATCACCCTGCTGCTGCACCACCCTGCTGCTGCACCACCCTGCTCCTGCCCCACCCTGCCCCACCCTGCTCCTGCCCCACCCTGCTCCTCCCTCTTCCCTTCATCACCCTGCTCCTGCCTCTGCCCTGCCCCACTTCTTTTCTAATAGATTTCTTCTGATCTTTGAATATGTTACTGTAGTTTGTGTTTTATTATTTATATATATTATTTTTATTAGTTATCTGCACAAACATCTGCCTCGGAAAAAGAGCACCAATAAAATTTCTTTTAAGAATAAAAACTTTTATTTCCAGGTTAGAATTAAATATATTTCACTACATGGCATTGATTAGGTTCAATCTTGTAAGATGGTAATGATTTCTACACTCTGTGTTTTCTCAGATACAATAAATAAAGCAAATAAAAAAAGCATTACATAATATATATATATATATAAAATTAAATTAAATTAAAAAACTGATGAAAGGAAAAAGGAAAAAAAACCTAAATAAAAATAAAGAAAGACAATTAATTTAATTCAATTAAAATATGTGGGGGGAAAAAGCCAGTGAAAGGCAAACAGAACAAACCAAAGAACAGAGGAAAAGAGATGGAAAAGAAAACAATAAAGAATTAACACAAAACAAAATAAAACTAGAAAGAAAGAAAAAAAATATTATTTTATATAGAAATATAAAAAATTTTGTTCATAAAACTCTAATTAATAAATAAAACTAAAATATCCACAGTGCAGGTCTGAGTGATAATATAATCATAATATATTAATTATATATATATATATATATATATATAATAAGCAGAAGAGGAAGAAGGTATATTTAAAAGGGGGTATATACACTGTTGCATTTATTTACACTGTACATTTGTATGTGTGTGTGTGTGTGTGTGTGTGTGTGTGTGTGTGTGTGTGTGTGAGAGAAAGACTGAGATCTGACTCACTATCAGAAATCAGAAGTTTCTGGAAGAAGTGACGGAGTGATGGACGGATGAACAGACGAGCAGAAAACACATTTTGTCTTTTATACATTGCCTTTAAATCTGCTCTCACTGCGGAAAAACTCTCAACGCTGATGTCATCGATAAAACACTCGCCTTTTAAAGGTCATGCGATATTTACGACCTTCACGACCTCATGCACACACACACACACACACACACACACACACACACACACAACCATCCCTGTCTCTCATACACACAATCTTTACTTCAAAGACACACAGAGATGGAGACTCGTCTTTCATGAGGGTGAGACAAGACGCCTGAATTCACTCTGCGCTCAGACGCAGTAAACTCACAGCAGCGTGCAGCCTTATGCATGCCAGCGTCTAAAACACACACACACACACACACACACACACACACACACACACACACACACACACACACACACACACACACACACACACACACACACACACGTCTTAAAGAATTTACACACGTGTGTGTTTTCATTTTGAGCTCCAGATGGTGTTTTTCTGCTCCATAGCAAGGATTTATTCACAAATTACACACACACACACACACACACACACACACACACACACACACACACACACACACACACACACACACACACACACAGGTCTAAACCAATCAGAATCCAGCTGTTTACCAAACAATCAAAGTGTAACCTGGTTAGAATCCAGAGATTTATAAAACACTATGAACCCTGTTTAGAATATAGTCATTTTTTTTGCAGCTATTAGCCACTAGTTAGATTTGGTTAAGGTGACATATCTATAAATAAACACAAGCTAGTGTATGCTAAAGCTAATGCAATTAGTATTTGCTACAAAACTTTTTTTCTTTTAATTTATTAAATTATTTTTCCCCGAATGTGACCTTAAACTTTTACATAAATCTGACAGATGCAAGACAAGGATCATAACTTATTGCCACTCTTGTTTGTAGAAAAATGTGTGTGTGTGTGTGTGTGTGTGTGTGTGTGTGTGTGTGTGTGTGTGTGTGTGTGTGTGTGTGTCCCTGTCTGTCCGTGTGTGCGCGTGTGTGCACGTGTGTGTGCGCGTGTCTGAGCAGCTGCTCCAACAATAACTGTTGTTTTCGTGGCTCAGTGAAACATCAGCGCTGTATAAATACGACGCTCATGTGTTTGTCTTAACGCTAATAAATGTTTGGACGGTTTTGTCAAAGTCGCTTTTAACACAGCAGGAAGTTGTGCACTTCCTGTCTCTCACACACACACACACACACACACACACACACACACACACACACACACACACACACACACACACACACACACACACACACACATTTAAACATCCTGCTGAGATTCTGTGGGATGGAGAAAATGGACCACTGCAAAAACACTCACACACACATACAGTCCCTTAGTAGACTAGCTGTGTGTGTGTGGTGTATGTGTGTGTGTGTGTGTGTGTGTGTGTGTGTGTGGTCTAATGTTGGTGGCAAATAAAAAAATAAACATCTTTATTTGAAACTCTGCAGGTGTGAACCTCAAACATCTAATTACACAGCCTGAGTTTGGACAGTGTGTGTTTGTGTGTGTGTGTGTGTGTAATTACAGCTGCTTTAAATCAGACCTCAGTATAATGTGTATATACAGGTATAAAATAAACACCTGCTCACTGAAAGCTGTTGATTCATTTTATATATTTACATATAATAACGTGCAATATGTTCTTAGTTCACCGACACCTTTTTTAAATGTTTTAATACATTTTGTATGAATATAATATCTAATTCATTCATTCATTCTTTTTCTCCCGCTTATCCGTAATTCGGGTCGCGGGGGCAGCAGTCTAAGCAGACCCCCGCCTTTCGACTGCTGCCCAATCCTCACAGCACCGTCCCTTACGGTCCCTCCTGCAGGTGGTGAGCCCACGGGAAGTAATATCTAATTGATTTCTAAATTATATTTTTCATTTAGGTAAATATAATATAATATATATATACACTATAAACTGAGGCAGTCTCTCGCAAAAGAATTTCATTTGAAAAAACTTCTCATACCCCTAATCTATTTGACTTTTTTTTAAATCACTTGATATTTTTAAATGATTGTAGTTTTTTATTTTAGGTTTTTACCCACACTTAATTATATACCTTAATTTAAAAAGGACCATTTATTTAAATGGAACATTTAAATAAACATAAATAAAGATGTTAAAGTTGTTAATAGATTGTTGCCTAAATTGTAGTAATTTTGTAAGCATCATGTTTTAATGTTACTGTTTAATTAATCAATGCTATCACCTTATTATTATTCATTAGAAGCTCATTAATATTCATGAGACTTGTACATAATGATTCTATTAAGTCCTTTCTATTTTAAGTGCAATGAAACAGATTTGTACACATAAATGAGAAAGACAAAAGACTCTTAGGTGTGTTTTGTAGGTTAGAGTTAAACTACTGGGACTGTTCAGGAACTACAAGTCAGCACTTTACAAACACACACACACACACACACACACACACACACAAATCTAGGGCATGCGAGAGAAGACACTGGAAAACAAGAAAAGACTCACAATCAGGACAGCACACATAGGCGTAAGAGATTATGTGACTTAGCACAGATGTGTGTGTGTGTGTGTGTGTGTGTGTGTGTGTGTGTGTGTGTGTGTGTGTGTTTGTTTCTTATTTATGCCAGGACACACACTTGCTGATAATTACCACGTTAGCATTAAAGCTAATTAGCATAATATCCCTTGAGTTAGCGTAGCAAAGTTGCAGTCAGTCAGTGTTAGCTCAAGCTACAAACCACTGCTCGTGTGTGGAGAAGCTAATCACATCACGCTAACATGTGGCAGAAAGAGTGTGTGTGTGTGTGTGTGTGTGTGTGTGTGTGTGTGTGTGTGTGTGTGTGTGTGTGTGTGTGTGTGTGTGTGTGTAAGTGGGGAGAGAGAGAAAGAAAGAGAGAGAGAGAGAGAGAGAGAGAGAGAGAGAGAGAGAGAGAGAGAGAGAGAGAGAGAGAGAGAGCCTGTTGAAAGCAGCTGCTGGACAGACTAGTTTGGCTCAGAGCCCGAACAGCGCACACGCGCACACACACACACACACACACACACACACACACACACACACACACACACACACACACACACACACACACACACACACATTTAGCATTCCAGTGCATGCACGCACACACACACACACACACACACTCTCACACACACACACACACACTCTCTCTCACTCTCTCTCACACACACACACACACACACACACACACACACACACACTCTCTCTCACTCTCTCTCACTCTCTCTCACTCTCTCTCACACACACACACACACACACACACACACACACACACACTCTCTCTCTCTCACTCTCTCACACACACACACACACACACACACACACACACACACACACACACTCTCTCACACACACACACACACACACACACACACACACACACACACACACACACACACTCTCTCTCTCTCTCTCTCTCTCTCACACACACACACACACACAAGTATACAAGCTTCTAATAAATAAATAAATCAGGTGTGAGGGTTTCAGAATGTTTCATTAATAAAGATTATATTTCTGAAAGATGAGAAACATTTAATAAATAATTCAGCATTTATACATGAGACAGGAATGTGAGCCCTTACACACACACACACACACACACACACACACACACACACACACACACACACACACACACACACACACACACACAGGGCATGATTGATATTGCATTGTATTTATATACAACGTGCTGGTGGCCAGGTCCCTGCTAAATTCCGTTGGTTTTTTGTTTTGTATTTTTTAATAAAGAAATAATACAAGGATTTCATGTAAAATGTCCTGATAATCAGATTTAAACACCCTGGTTGCCAAGTCCTCAGTAATCACACACAGATCTTTCACTTTATTCTTTACAGTTTAAAAGTTTAAAAGTTTAAAAATCTTCAGAGTTGAAAGTTAAAAATTTTAGAGCGATACTATTTTTAATTTGATCCTATTTAACAAAACCTTTTTTTACAATTATTTTTGTTTCTACTCCTGAAATTACACAGATTATTTTCCTCCCATAATATTTCATAAGATCTACACTCTGAGACCACATGGAACATTTCTGACTTATTAGAACCACCACAGGGGCGGGTTTCTAAAGCATGACATCAGCGGAAGGAAAAGTTTTACATTTTATTAGGTTTATTTAAAAGTAAACAAATAAACATTAAAATAAATAAATAATAAGATATATAAATATATATAAATAAATACTTTTATATGATATATAAATAGATAAAATAAATAGATAAATAAACAAGCAGAACGGGCTGAATTGTGCGACATTGCGTGTGGGATGATTAAACATTTTAAAGGGTTTACTGAAACAAAGACATCAGAGACAAAAACACAGTGTCCACTCTCATAAATGCTACACACACACACACACACACACACACACACATTCCGCTAGCGTGTCATCGTAAAAATCGCACAACTGTTGGACGTTCCATTCTACGGTCTGATTACACGGCTTTAAAAAGAGACCACATGTGCGTATGAAATATGAATCAGACACTCGATACACACACACACACACACACACACACACACACACACACACACACACACACACACACACAGGTCTTCTCATTTTCTCATTGATTTGTTCATTGATCTTTCACTTCCTCTCCTTGTTCCCGTAACACTGCTGCTGAACCAAGAGAGAGAGAGTGTGTGTGTGTGTACAATAACAGCTGAACGTTTTATGAACTTGTAGCACAATGGTCTAGCTAGTGTAAAGATTTCACACGAGCACATATACACAATCACACACACACACACACACACACACACACACACACACACACACACACACACACACACACAATAACACAAATACATACATACATGCACACATATGAATACATACACAATCACATACACAATCACACACACACACACAGTTTTATATTGCTGTGATATAACGAAGTTTGTGTACAGCAGTCTATAGGAACAGTGTGTATGTGAAACTGTGTAGATGTGTAGATGCTGGAATTCATTCACAATCTGTAACACTTTAAACTTTCAGTAAAAAAATTCAGCTTTATATTTCTATATATATTTTTATATAATTATTTATATATAATATTTATTTCTATACATTTATTTTTATATAATAATATTTATATATAATATTTATTTTCTTAAATTATATTTTTATATAATAATATTTATATATAATATTTATTTCTATACATTTATATTTCTATATGCAACTGTAGAATCTGTATACTGTATTTATGATAAATGGTCAGGGTTCGTCCTGTGTTTTTACTTTATTTTATTACCTACAGGTTGTATTTCATTTATAATATCACTTTATTATTATTATTATTATTATTATTATTATTATTATTATTATTATTAATAAAATATTATTATTAACAGTATTTTGTTATATTCAGAACTTGCATTTTTGCCCCCAAGTCTGGCTAAT
>NC_139599.1:17768013-17775513 GCF_946808225.1 Silurus aristotelis | reverse complement strand
CAGCTGAATTTATTTTACAGAAATAAGATATTTTTAAAAAGGAGTGATTATTTATTTATATATCATTTCATTTATCTGAGAGATTTGATGTATAACTGCTGCCTCTTCTTCTCCGTATCATACCTAAAGTTAAAGGTCATTGAGGACAGGAAACACAGGATAAACACACACACACACACACACACACACACACACACACAAACACACACACACTGGGAGAAATTTTGGTGTTAAATTTAATAATTTATCTTATTTTGTTTAGGATAACACACACACACACACACACACACACACACACACACACACACACACACGCGCACACACACACACACACACACACAAGGTTTCACTTTTAAAAGATTTCAACTGACAAAAGGAAAAAAGACGTTTCCTTGACATACGGTACTGTTACAGTTATATGTCTCTCTCTCTCTCTCTCTCTCTCTCTCTCTCTCTCACACACACACACACACACACACACACACACACATTCTCTTAGTGGCAGATGTTTCGTGGTGAATCTCTGACCTTGATGATGTTGAGGCTCTGTAGGACGAAGTGTATCCTTAATGGGCTGTGTGTGTGTGTGTGTGTGTGTGTGTGTGTGTGTGTGTGTGTGTGTGTGTGTGTGTGTAAGTGCACATGCATGCATGTGTGTGTGACAGTAAGAACATTAGTTTGAAATAGATCTATCACTCGGGAGCAGAGGAAATGGAAACCAAACGCAGCAAAGAGCTACTGAAAACACACACACACACGCACACACACACATTTAGGGACACCGGACTGCACCCACTCTCAATGGCCTACTTACATAGGCCATATTAACATAGGTTCATATTAACATTATATTTTATTTTACTTTCATTACATTATTAGTTTATTTAATCCCCTTCTGCAGGACATCATTTTAATATGGGTAATAATAATAATAATTATTATTATTTATCAAAATAAACGGCCCATTTAAGTTAAATAAGCATTAACAGTAATGTAAAAGTTATTTGTCAATATTTGTTGTGAAAATATTAATGAATATTTGCAAAAAGTTAAATTTCATAATTGTTAATAATTTTATTTGGAATAAAAAATGATTTAATTATTCACATAGTGTAGAGAATTATTAATATATTATATTTAGAAAAACTGGAAGAAGAATGAACATTTTTATATAAAGTTCTCCTGCAGACATTCTGACTGAGTGCAGAAGTTTTTATGCATAAAGAAAGAAATTCCAGAAAAATAATCAACAAACTTATAATTTTTGAAAAAGTGTAATTTTACTAAATATATATAAAAAAAAGTATGTGACTGAAATTTTTTTGACATCACAGACTACTTGAAAGTAATATGAATATAATTAAAAAATTTAACTTTTCATAATAAACAAAACTGAAACATTTTGAAATCTAAATCTGTGGAATTCGTTTGTAATTTATGAAAATAAACGAGTCAACGTAATCGGACAAAAACTTCTGCTCCTGATTTCCTGCATCCGTTCTGACCAGAACATAAAACACGCTCAGATGGTATTGGTTTAGCAGGAGTGTGTGTGTGTGTGTGTGTGTGTGTGTGTGTGTGTGTGTGTGTGTGTGTGTGTGTGTGTGTGTTTTAGGCAGACTTGGTCAGGCACCGAGAGATATTCTTATCCACGGGAGAGAAAGAACAAGAGATGAGAGAGACACAGGGATGAAGGGATGAAAGTAAAAAGCTCCAGGAGGATGTCAACTTCCATCACCTAACACTGTCTCACACACACACACACACACACACACACACACACACACACACACACACACACACACACACACACACACACACAGCCTTAAAGCACAAAAACTCTCAGAAGAAAATAATGGTTGCTGAAGTACCTTCTGTGTGTGTGTGTGTGTGTGTGTGTGTGTGTGTGTGTGTGTGTGTGTGTGTGTGTGTGGTCAGCACATATTAGTTGTTTTCCCTCGTCCACTATAAACCTATAAAAATGCATTGTCCCTTTAAGAGCTGAATTAGGTCGCTGGTCGCCGTGGCGTCGCCGGGCTCTGTGAGCCGAGTGATCTGATTGGATGTGATTTGCAAGGCGAGTGATCTGATTGGGTATGATCAGTTCCGTTTCACATGACCCGACTCTCGAGGTTCATGTGTCAGAAAGCATCGCTTCCACGCCAACACACCACAAAGAGGCCCGGAGCCACACACACAGTCTGTCTCACACACACACACACACACACACACACACACACACACACACACACACACACACACACACACACACACACACACCTATCTCACATACACACTGGCATGCATGTACACACCGGCACAGAGAAAGACAACCCACACTGAGACACACACACACAAATAATCATAATAATATTTGTTTTATATAGCACCTTTAAAAGTAGCATCTCAAAGCACTTTTCAAGCATAGACGATTTTTTTTTAAAATAAAGATAAAAAAAATCAATAAATAATAATAGTAATAATAAGAAAATGTATAAGAAAAAAAGAGAAAAATAAAATAAGTAAATAAACATCACAGAATAAATCACAAAAACCCACATAAAAGCTATCCTGAAAAAGTGAGTTTTAAGAGCAGATTTTAAATCAGTAAAAGACTCGGACTGTCTAATCCCAGTGTGGAGAGAATTCCACAGCTTTGGTGCATGTGAGGAAAAAGCCCGATCACCAATAGAGCGTAAATGGGTAGTGGGAACAACTAAAAGACCAAAATCGGAGGAACAGAGATCTTACCTTGTAGTGTAGAAAGTTAAACCAGAAGTACCATGTAGAGCCTTATAGATCAGCATTAGAATCTGACAGGAAGCCAATGCAGACTCCAAAACTGGAGAAATACAGTGCGCTAACCAGACCTGGTCTTAGTCAGAATCCTACCAGCCTGTAATTTATTTAATGTAGATTTCAAAACTCCAACAAGAAAAACATTACAGTAATTGATGGGTAAAAAAAAAAAAAACTAAAGAATTGATACATTTTTCAGCAACCAAAAAATATAACATGGAGCAGAGTCTTACAATGTTCCTGAGATGAAATATAAGGTTTAAACTGTACTCTGAGCATGAGAGTCAATTGTTATTTTAATTGTTATTCAATTTGTGCCAAAAATCACCCCTCAAATTTTTTAGCTTTGATTGAAACTCTAAAACAGAGCCTTCTAATAATAAGGTTTTAATGGTGTGAACTGATAAGTATTACCTCTGTCACTATTCAGACATCCATGTTTTCATCTCAGAAATGCAGTGTTCAAAAAAGCCTGTGGCTGAATTATTCATCAGGTTTTCTTTGAATGTATATCTGGGTGTCATCAGCATAAAAGTGAAATTTAAGACCAAGAGATCTCAAAAGCTGAACAAGGGGAAAGATGTACATACTAAAAAGCAAAAGACCCAAAATTAAACCATTTGGGACACAAAACTGAACCGATAGCTACTATGGAAATAAACTGCCTACGATCATAGAGATATGATTTCAACCAGTTAAATACAGTGTCTGTAACACCAAAACAAGTTTCCACATGAGTGAGTAAAAGAGTGATCCACAGTTCGAGATACGTCTCGATCCACTGATCTAGAAATATCAATATTAAAGGACAACCAAAGTCTGTGGCACTCAAGAGCTCATTTGTAACATTAACTAAAGTTTCAGTACTGTGGAATTTACGAAAACCAGATTGGAGGAGCTCAAAGAGATCATTCACAGTGAGATGTGCTCAAGAAGTTTAAAAAGAAAGGCAAGATTAGAAATGGGACGAAAATGATTGAGGTTGTCCACATCTACGTTACTTTCTTTTGGTATTGAAGTTACAGCAGCAATTTTAAATGCTTCCGGCATCAGTCCTGTGCACTAGGAATCATTTATTATATTTAAGACAACATGGCCAAGAGAGGCAAAGCATGGTATAAACAAGTCAGTTTGTACAGAATTCACTATGGAAGTAACTGCTTTCATTTGGGTTACCAACTTACCAACAGAGGTCAGATCCAGCAGAGACAATGTAGAGAAAAGTGTAGAGAAATGAGAGATAGTGAAAGAAGGAACATGTGCAGCAGCAGTAATACATTTATGAGCAAAATCAATCTTAGAACTGAAAAAAATCAAGAAATCTATTAAACAGGCAGATTTGAAAACATGTTTTTCTTTTGAGCAGTTTATTAATAGTCGTAAATAGTTTACGAGGATTTCTTTGCTCATTGACCGTTATTTGAGAGAAGTACTGAGACTGGACAGTCTCCAACTCTGCCTTATATTCGTTTAAATGTTCTTTCCAAGTTTGATGATGCACATTGAGTCCTAAATGACACCACCTACGTTCCATCTTTCGACAAACTGCCTTTATAGCGTGCAGTTCATCCGTATACCAATGAGCGGAGGATAAGTTTTAGAGATTTCATAGGTGCAAATAAGCTCAAGCCAGTCGAAAGGGCTGAATTTAAGATGGAAACTTTATCCTCCAAAGGAGCAGGTGGTGAAAAACCACCCGGAGAAGAATCAACAAAAACAGAAAAATCAGAGGGAACACTAGATATACATTTACGATAATTAACAGTTTGAGTCAGAGGTACATTTGAATGTGATAGATCCATATAAAAAAAAAAATAGCCAAGTGATCAGACAAACCTAAATCAGAGGCAGATATTTAAGATACAAAAGCATCATTTGTATTGACCAGATGTAACGCAGGTCCCTTGTTATGTGTAGGACAAACCACCACAACAAGACATTTAAAAGAATGGAACTGGGGAATAATAGCTGGACCTCTTTTGATTGGTTAGTTGTACAGCACAGTGATAACAACCCCCCACCCCCCACCCGAGAGTCGCGGGAAATCAAACAGTCTGTAGCCAGTGGGGGTACGTATATTAAACAAGAGTCCATCAGACCATTTGCTCCATGTTTCTGTTAAACACACCAACCGCTTCTCCTCCCATGATGAAATCCGATACGATCACAGCCTCGTTATTCACAGAACGTGTGATAAAAAGCGCCGCCTTAACCATGTGTGTATGTGTAGATGATGATGAAAGGCATTCCGTGCGATAGCGTTGCCAAGTTGTTTAAATCAACACCACTGCACAATGTTCTGCGAGGTGTACATTCATATTTATATTCTGATACACACACACACACACACACACACACACAGACAGTCTCATAAACACACTGGGACACACAAATAAACACACACACACAAATACACAATACCTGTCTGCTCAGGACACAGATAAACACAGGAGAGGAAAAGATCTTGAAGCAAGAGGATGAGAGGAGAACCAGTCAAAAGACACGTGCACAAGGACATTCACTCACCACAAACTACATCTGCACTTTGTGCTCACCAGCCACCGAAGATGCTGCTTTAGAACAACACTACGATCTCTTAGCGTAATATATCCATGTTCATCTACGACTGAAGGAGGCCTACTTATACACACTCGGACACACAAATACACACAGTCTCTTATACACACTCGGACACACAAATACACACAGTCTCCTATACACACTCGGACACACAAATACACACAGTCTCCTATACACACTCGGACACACAAATACACACAGTCTCTTATACACACTCGGACACACAAATACACACAGTCTCCTATACACACTCGGACACACAAATACACACAGTCTCTTATACACACAAGGACACACAAATACACACAGTCTCTTATACACACAAGGACACACAAATACACACAGTCTCTTATACACACTCGGACACACAAATACACACAGTCTCTTATACACACTCAGACACACAAATACACAGTCTCTTATACACACTGGGACACACACACACACACACACACACACTGTCTCATATACACAGTATCATATACACACACTGTCTCATATATACACACACACACACACACACACACACACTGTCTCATATACACACTGTCTCATATACACACTGGGACATTGGAATCTATTAATTATCATGATCCCAAATATTCTCTTCATCTTTTTTTTGACTTTTTTGTAGAAGATAAACTCCATCGCAGTTTGCCAAGTTTACTCAGTGTGTGTGTGAGAGAGAGAGAGAGTGAGAGAGAGAGAGAGAGAGAGAGAGAGAGAGAGAGAGAGAGAGAGAGAGAGAGAGAGAGGAGTTCACACTCGGTTGTCTCTGCTCTCTCTGTGATGATCTGATTAACCAGGGATTTAATTATTCACCAAAACAAGGTGCCCTTTATCTCACACACACACACACACACACACACACACACACACACACACACACACTGGTACAGACAGACAGGCAGTGGGGGGGAATGCTGTGATGTTGTGTGTATGTGTGTTGGCATTCACACGCCCGCTGTGTCGACCCGTCTCTCCCAGTCTGGAGCCCAAATGGATTTCATACATCACACACACACACACACACACACACACACACACACACACACACACGCACGGTGAACCTTATAGAAGCTGGTGACAGTATAAACCTGCAGAGTTTTATCCTGTTAGAGATCATACACAAGTGTGAAGGTGAGACAGGACTCAAACCTCCTCCCCCTCTCTATACCTCCCTCTGTCTGTCCATCCCCCTCTCCCTCTCTCTATACCTCCCTCTGTCTGTCCATCCCCCTCCCTCTCCCTCTCTCTATACCTCCCTCTGTCTGTCCATCCCCCTCTCCCTCTCTCTATACCTCCCTCTGTCTGTCCATCCCCCTCTCCCTCCCTCTATACCTCCCTCTGTCTGTCCATCCCCATTTCTATCTCTCTATACCTCCCTGTCTGCCCATCCCCCGCTGAGTCTATCTATACCTCCCTCTGTCTGTCCAGCCCCTGCTCTCTATACCTCCCTGTCTGCCCATCCCCCGCTGAGTCTATCTATACCTCCCTCTGTCTGTCCAGCCCCTGCTCTCTATACCTCCCTGTCTGTCCATCCCCCTCACCCTCTTTACCTCGCTCTGTCTGTCCATCCCCCTCTCCCTCTTTCTATACCTCCCTCTGTCTGTCCATCCCCCTCTCTCTATACCTCCGTCTGTCCATCCCCCTCTCCCTCTTTCTATACCTCCCCGTCTGTCCATTCCCATCTCTCTCTCTCTATACCTCCATGTCTGTCCATCCCCCTCTCCCTCTCTTTACCTCGCTCTGTCTGTCCATCCCCCTCTGCCTCTTTCTATACCTCCCTGTCTGTCCATCCCCCTCTCTCTATACATTGTCCTAAGTTTTGCTTACTAAAGAAATTAATAAAAGATAAATAGATTGAGAAAGAGAATAGGGGTTAGTTTGAAGTGTTGTGGCGCCCTCTGGTGCTCATCAGTGGTGTTACATTTCACCTGTGAGCAGATAACTATTAAATAAAAAAAACGTATTTCTATTTGTTTGTACTGCAGTTTGATATGAAGCTGAACATTCAAGATTTATTTGTATTTTTATTTTATTGTAAAATCTGAATTTTAACTACATTTTCATTTAAAGGAGGAAAAATATATAATTTAAAGTTTACATGTGCTCATGGTT
>NC_139599.1:17750791-17753291 GCF_946808225.1 Silurus aristotelis | reverse complement strand
GGGATTGGTGTGTGGTGTGTTATGTGTGGGAGTGGTGAGTGGTGTGTTATGTGTGGGAGTGGTGAGTGATGTGTGGGAGAGGTGTGTGATGTATGGGATTGGTGTGTGGTGTGTGGGAGTGGTGTGTGGTGTGTAATGTGTGGGAGTGGTGTGTGATATGTGGGAGTGGTGTGTGGTCTGTGGGAGTGGTGTGTGGTGTGTAATGTGTGGGAGTGGTGTGTGGTGTGTAATGTGTGGTGTGTAATGTGTGGTGTGTGATGTGTGGGAGTGGTGTGTGGTGTGTGGGAGTGGTGTGTGGTGTGTGGGAGTGGTGTGTGATGTGTGGGAGTGGTGTGTGATGTGTGGGAGTGGTGTGTGATGTGTGGGAGTGGTGTGTGGTGTGGGAGTGTGATGTGTGGGAGTGGTGTGTGATGTGTGGGAGTGTGATGTGTGGGAGTGGTGTGTGATGTGTGGGAGAGGTGTGTGATGTATGGGATTGGTGTGTGGTGTGTGGGAGTGGTGTGTGGTGTGTAATGTGTGGGAGTGGTGTGTGATGTGTGGGAGTGGTGTGTGGTCTGTGGGAGTGGTGTGTGGTGTGTAATGTGTGGGAGTGGTGTGTGGTGTGTAATGTGTGGTGTGTAATGTGTGGGAGTGGTGTGTGATGTGTGATGTGTGGGAGTGATGTGTGGGAGTGGTGTGTGGTGTGTGATGTGTGGGAGTGGTGTGTGGTGTGTGATGTGTGGGAGTGGTGTGTGATGTGTGGGAGTGGTGTGTGATGTGTGGGAGTGGTGTGTGATGTGTGAGAGTGGTGTGTGATGTGTGGGAGTGGTGTGTGGTGTGTGATGTGTGGGAGTGTGATGTGTGATGTGTGGGAGTGGTGTGTGATGTGTGGGAGTGTGATGTGTGGGAGTGGTGTGTGATGTGTGGGAGTGGTGTGTGATGTGTGGGAGTGGTGTGTGATGTGTGATGTGTGGTGTGTAATGTGTGGGAGTGGTGTGTGGTGTGTGGTGTGCAATGTGTGGGAGTGGTGTGTAATGTGTGGGAGTGTGGTGTGATGTGTGGGAGTGGTGTGTGATGTGTGGGAGTGTGATGTGTGATGTGTGGGAGTGGTGTGTGATGTGTGATGTGTGGGAGTGGTGTGTGGTGTGTAATGTGTGGGAGTGGTGTGTGGTGTGTAATGTGTGGGAGTGGTGTGTGATGTGTAGGATTGGTGTGTAGTGTGTAATGTGTGGGAGTGGTGTGTGGTGTGTAATGTGTGGGAGTGGTGTGGTGTGTGGGATGGAATCGTCTCCACAGCTTGCTGCATATCTACAGAGAGGTCTGAGAGCCCCTGCTTGTTCACCATCCAAAGCCTCTCACTGGACACATGAGCGTCAATGGAAGTTGGAGGCCTACAGACGGTCTGATGATTCGGGTTCTTTTCCATCATGTGGATGACTGGGAGCATGGGGGTTAACCTGTGGAAGAGATGGGAGGAAGAAGTGCTGGTGGAGGCAGTGTGATTGTTCTGCTGGGAAACCTTGGATCCTGGTGTTCATGTAAATGTTGCTTTGATGTTCCATACCATCTTCTTGCACATTAATCCAGACCCCCTGCAGTTGCATCCCTTCAGGGGTTCCCTGGCAGTGTCCTTTTTCAGCATGATGAAGCTTCTGCACATTCACACTGTTCAGGAACCCTTTAAGGAACATCACAAACAGTTCAAGATGTTGACCTCCAAATTCCCCACAGTTCAACCTTATTGAGGTTCTATAGAGCCTGCTGAAAAAAAGTCTGATCTGTGGAGGTTCCACTTCATAACTTACAGACCTTGAGGGATCTACTAATATGATGTTAGACACCACACACACCTTTAGAGGTCTTGTGGAGTTTAGGCTAAGATGAGTCAGAGCTGTTCTGGAGGCACGATTAGGAACTACACCAGATAAGGCAGGTGGGGTTCGAGCTGAAGCTGATTAGAGCTGAAGTTTCGTTAAATTGAAGGGTGATGATGGAGTACTGAAGCAGAAGTGTCTGTGCAGGTGTGTTTGTGTGAGTGAGTGGAGCTCGTCCCTGTACTCAGTGTGGAGTGGAGAAGGTGCTGGTTGGAGCTCGTCCCTGTACTCAGTGTGGAGTGGAGAAGGTGCTGGTTGGAGCTCGTCCCTGTACTCAGTGTGGAGTGGAGAAGGTGCTGGTTGGAGCTCGTCCCTGTACTCAGTGTGGAGTGGAGAAGGTGCTGGTTGGAGCTCGTCCCTGTACTCGGTGTGGAGTGGAGAAGGTGCTGGTTGGAGCTCGTCCCTGTACTCAGTGTGGAGTGGAGAAGGTGCTGGTTGGAGCTCGTCCCTGTACTCAGTGTGGAGTGGAGAAGGTGCTGGTTGGAGCTCGTCCCTGTACTCAGTGTGGAGTGGAGAAGGTGCTGGTTGGAGCTCGTCCCTGTACTCGGTGTGGAGTGGAGAAGGTGCTGGTTGGAGCTCGTCCCTGTACTCGGTGTGGAGTGGAGAAGGTGCTGGTTGGAGCTCGTCCCTGTACTCGGTGTGGAGTG
>NC_139599.1:17743291-17748291 GCF_946808225.1 Silurus aristotelis | reverse complement strand
TGAGAGCTCAGTACACACACACACACACACACACACACACACACACACACACACACACACACACACACACACACACACACACACACCTGTGAATATCAGAGTACTGTTAGCAGTAAAGTGTGTGTGTTTCTCTCACAGTGTACAAAATCACACACGCTCTGTGTTTGACAGACCACACACACACACACACACACACATGATACCCAGCATGTATACTACTGTATGTGTGTGTGTTCAGTTCAAAGCACAAGAATGTGATGGTGTGTTTCTTGTGTGTGTGTGTGTGCAAGTCACCCCCCCTTATCACCCACTCCGGTACCTGAGCGACCCGGCCAGCAGCCCTACAGGTGATACACCTAACTGTACTTTATTATTGTCATTATTTTGAAGTTTAATGATGTATTAAATCTATACACCGAGTGTGTGTTGCAGCTACACAGGGGGCGGAGCTCAGGTGCTCAGTAACCCGTATGCGGAACACAACACGTCTGCAGAACCCTACAGTCATCACACTTCACACTTCGCTTATGAGGAGCAGGTCAGGCTCTCGCTCTCTCTCTCTCTCGCTCACACACACCAGTAAGTGTTACTTTACATTTTGTTGTTTATGTACATTTTCAGAGAATGGCTCCCCCTCCTGGTGCTTCTGAATATCGCAGTGCACTTCCTCGAGCTCAAATCGGCCGACCATACTGACCGCCCACACACACACACTCCTCCTCCTCCTCACACAGGGTTGTAGTTCTTTTGTGATTGTTTGAAGTATGTAATAAATCAGTAGTTGTTTTTTCAATCATCTGATGTAATAGTAGTGTGATCAGATTCTGATCTAAAATAAAAACAGAAATGCTCAGATCATCATGAAATTTACTCCAAAAATAAACAGCTCTTTTAATCCACATATTTATTTATTTATTTATTACGTACACTTACAAAACCAGAGGGTCTTCTCACTGCCCACTGTGGTGGCGAGACCTGATTTGCATACTAAGAGTTCAGCAGTGTTTTATTATTAATGAGGGGGCGGGGTTTAGGTGTGTCTCATGAAACATGATGGTCCTACTTTTGGTTTAAATAAGTTTCGTTTCTTTCACACACACGGGTAACAATTGAAAAAGTTTATTTCGAGATCGTGTGTGTGTGTGTGTGTGTGTGTGTGTGTGTGTGCGCGCGCGCGCTTTTAGCCCATGTTTTGGCGGTTGCCGTATCCTCGGCGGTGTGTGTCTTTCCAGTTGTCCCAGTCTCTGGCCTTTTGTAAAGCCTCTTCATCATCCTCTTCTTCTTTTCTCTCCTTTTCTTCTTTCTCTCGCTCTTCTGCATCCACATCCACTACACACACACACACAGGTTTCAAATATATATTTGGTACAGTTCACTAATTAACTAATGATCAGTGTGTGAAGAGGGGTGTGTATCAGAAAGGAAGTTTGAGTGAGGGGTTAGGGTTACCAGGGAGGGGGTGTGGCTTTAGTGGAGGGTCAGTGTATCCTTAATTAAAGGGGGTGTGTCTTTAGTCAGTATGCCTTTAATTAAGTAGGTGAGGTTTAAAAGACCTACTGTACATTATGGAATTTATTAACGTGTGTGTGTGTGTGTGTGTGTGTGTGTGTGTGTGTGTGTGTGTGTGTGTGTGTGTGTACCTGTGCTCTGAGGGATGCCCTGGTCAGGTAAACATCCTTTCTTTCGGTGCTGTTCATACCATTCATTTACTGTCATGGTGGGAAGACTGGGATACCCTTCACCAAACACTCTGCAACACACACACACACACACACTTGTGAAAGAAACGTCAGCAGGAGTAAATTGTCAAATCTACACAGACTGCAGATCAGATTGGACATGTCACGTCACTGCACACGACTATTTCACACTGACGCCCCCTACAGGACAAAGGCATACAGTGGTGAAATGAGACACGACCGGAGGCTGATCAGGAGCATGGCTGCTCCTCACCGTCGTTCAGGTGACTGACGTGTATAAAAGGAGCCCACGGTGCCTGGAGAAGTGACCGCGCTTCTAACTCCAATATCGGAGTGTGTATCTCTGCCCTCACGGTCAACACCAGCAGCGAACATGAAAGCCAAGACACAACGTGCACACACGTGCGCACACGTTCACCACACCACAAAGATCTCAATAAACACTTGTGTGAGCACTACTTCTGTGTCCTTGTGTTCAGCCTGACGCGGCTACAACACACACACACACACACACACACACACGTACTTGGCCTGCACAGCGTCTTTAGTGAGGATGAAGGGTTTCATCTGTGATCTTCTCGGTTTCTGCCTTGGAGCCTGAAACAGAAAAACTATAATAAATTTCAGAGAAACAAGTTCCAGCTGCAGGGTTCCAGCTGCAGGGTTCCAGCTGCAGGGTTCCAGCTGCAGGGTTCCAGCTGCAGGGTTCCAGCTGCAGGGTTCCAGCTCAGTTCCTTAAGACGTTTCTAAGCAATAATGTACACACTGATTTAATAAATAATGAGCAGATAACCAGAGCAGGCTACAGGACCTGAGTGAGAGCAGGCATCCTCCTGAGTATTTGCACTTCCTGGTCGATGGACTCGATTTCCTCGAGGGCGACTGTGATCCACCTGCGCACCTGCAAAAGGTAAAACTCCCTCATCACCTCCTCATCCACCGAACCCCCATCCACCAGCAGCCTGAGCTCAGCCAGCTTCTGCTCCACCTTCTTCTGCTGCTTATACCTAATACACACACACACACACACACACACACACACACACACACACACACACACACACACAGAGAAATCCCTTCTAAATTTTTGCATTTTATTTTACAATTTAAGGCAGGAATTTAAGTTACTCACACACACAATCCTAAGTGTGACTCACCTCTCTATTTTGGCCTGTCTCTGTGTCGCCATGGCGATGAGGTCAGGCTGAGCGGGGTGGGCAGGGTTCAGGTTGTCAGTCTCTGCCCCTGGCGACGCCTCCTCCGTGTCCTGGGCATCTGGTGGCAGGTGGAACGAGCTGATGTTGTAATCTTTACAGAGTCTGAGGAAGTGCAGGAAGTGAACACGTGCCGTCTGCACACGCTCCAACCGCTGAGCCACGCCCCCCTGCTTCATCACCAACGCAGCCAGCAGCGCAGGTAACAACACGAACTTCAGATCCGCCGTGGAGATTTCATCCAGCTCCTCGTTATGGCTAATGCGCACACACACACACACACACACACACACACACACACACACCAACATCATCTACATGACCACCGTGTGTGTATATATATAAATATGTGTGTTATGATGAGTGTGTGTACTTGGGAGGCATCGTTGCACCGTGTACTGAACACAATCGTTTTTATGTACGGAACAGTTACACTCAGTTCCCTCACACACGTATAAAGTGTTTCGTCTCCGCCTCGCACTTTCAGTACATTTTATACACACGATGTTTAAACTGGAAAACATAATGGCAGTTAAAGAAACTGGAGTTAGCGCAGTGTCACTGTGGCTCCTCATGCTGTACTGGAAATTCCATGCTAAAGAATACGTAGCACTAGCGTTAGCTACAAGATTTTTCTTTTTACTTTTCAATGCACTTCAACTTTTGTTTTAAATGTTTTAAATCTCGAATCTGTAGCGCAAAAAAACAGATTATTTAGTGTTTTATGTCCAGATTCAAGAATTTCTCTTAAAAGCAGAAAATCCTGACAATTCTACATGTCGAGGAAGTGAATGAATGAAGGAAGGAATGAATGAAGACTTTCTGCTGAAATAGGCACAGCTTTCATCTCTGTTACCGTAGTTTTACTAGATCTTAGTGCTTCATTTTGAAGACTTAAATGGAGCTATTCAAGTTAATTAATGTAAATTATGGCGCGCCACAAGGTTCAGTTCTAGGACCCCTGCTTTTCAAAATATACATGCTTCCCTTAGGAAATATCATTAGAAGGTATGGAATTAGCTTCCATTGTTATGCTGATGATACTCAGCTATATATCTAATCTAAACCAGGTGATACGCTCAATTAGCTCGCATTACTGAAATAAGAGATTGGATGACCCATAACGTTCTACTATTAAATTCTGATAAGACGGAGATTTTGCTCATCGGCCCAAAAACCAGTACACAGAAGCTCCAGCATCTCAACCTGCATTTAGACGGATGTTCTGTAACCACTAGTTTAACAGGAAAAGATCTGGGAGTTATTTTAGAGCAACTTTTAATAATCACATCAACCAAGTTACAAAAACAGCTTCTTCCACATTAGAAATATTTCTAAGTTAAGAAACATGTTATCTATATCTGATGCAGAGAAGCTCGTCCATGCGTTCATGACCTCTAGAATAGACTACTGTAATGCATTACTAGGTGGATGTCCTGCATCATTAATAAACAAGCTTCAGTTATGAATGAGTTCAGAATGCGGCAGCAAGAGTTCTCACAAGGTCAAGAAAATATGATCATATAACCCCAATCTTCTCGTCCCTACACTGGCTTCCTGTTAAGTTTTAAATCCACTACAAACTACTGCTTCTTACCTACAAAACACTAAATAGTTTATCTCCATGTATCTCCAGTCTTCTAACACGCTACAATCCCTCACGCTCCCTGAGATCTCAAAACTCTGGACTTCTAGTAGTTCCTAGAATAGCAAAGTCCACTAAAGGTGGTAGAGCATTTTCACATTTAGCTCCTAAACTCTGGAATAGTCTTCCTGACAGTGTTCGGGGTTCAGACACACTCACCCAGTTTAAGTGTAGATTAAAAACATATCTTTTTAGCAAAGCCTACACATAACACACATCACACACATCACATCATAACCTTGTGCTCCAGAACATCTGATCACATGCACATTATCAACTTGTGCTGTTAATATCATGAACAGCAGCTACGCTAATTCCTCTCCACTGCTTCTCTTTCTCTCCCCATCCCGAGGCATCCTGAGGTTTCTCCAGCTCCAGTCACGTCCCACCTCATGAAGATTATGAACCTTTAAAGAAGTAGATGCCCACAAACATCCAGAA
>NC_139599.1:17728291-17733291 GCF_946808225.1 Silurus aristotelis | reverse complement strand
TTGGATGTTTCAGATAAAGAATGCAAACTTTTTTCTGAAGCCTGTTTGTGATTGTGCTGGAGCTCAGCAGCAGATACCTGCACTCACACGTCCTGCTCTTCACAAACACCACAGTGGAGATACACTGATGTTCAAATCCTCACCACACTCTGACAACACCACAAGACAGTCTGATCTCCACCTGCATATCATCTCCTCGCTGCCCAGTTCAAGGTGAAGCTCCGACCCCTTCAGTGTGACGTAATAATTAAAAAGTATACGGAAGAAATGTTAATCTTACAGCCAGTAGATCGCGGCGGTGATACGCGCGCTGGTGCAGATCAGCAGTGACGTCAGCAGCAGCTCCTTCATCTCGCGCCGAATCTCGATCTTCTCCCCGGCTGGTGTGTGAGCACTGAGAGTTCTCCTCTATATTCCTGAGTAATCCACTGAGGTGCATCTGAGCAGAACCTGAAGCCTGCAAAAATTTACACTGAGGAGCGCGCGACGGTCGCATTTATAATCCCGCCCCACTCCCGCGAAGCCACGCCCCCTCCAAGATCGCTATCCCTGACCTCCTGAGTGCTGCTGTACTCTTCATCATCATCATCACCTTCATCACACAGTTCAGGTGTTGGATAATTTATATATATATATAAAACATAAACATCCAAGGTTTATATTGAGTGTGTGTGTGTGTGTGTATGTGTGTGTGTGTGTATGTGTGTATATGTGTGTGTGTGTGTGTGTGCGTGTGCGTGCGTGTGCGTGTGTGTGTGTGTGTGCGTGTGTGTGTGTGTGTGTGTGTGTGTGTATGTGTGTATATGTGTGTGTGTGTGTGTGCGTGTGCGTGCGTGTGCGTGTGTGTGTGTGTGTGTGTGCGTGTGTGTGTGTGTGTGTGTGTGTGTGTGTGTTTCCAGACGAGTCTTTTTGAAGATGTTCCTTTTCTTCTCTTTTGAAACCGGATCAACACGCCGCCGATTTGCATGAGAAGCGCGTGCAGCCGGTAATCCGGATTGGGCCTAATTAACATCAGCGGGTTTAATTACTGACAGGTAGCGCAGGAAGCACACACACACACACACACACACACACACACACACACACACACACACACACACACACTCTGCAGTGTGGTGGTGGAAAGTTCCTCTGATTTCACTGTCTGTTCATGTATCCATCATCGTTAACACACTCAACATGTCCACAAACACTCATCTATCTATCTATCTATCTATCTATCTATCTATCTATCTATCTATCTATCTATCTATCTATCTATCTATCTATCTATCTATCTATCTATCTATCTATCATGTCATATAGATGTTTTGTGTGTTAGAACATTGAGGAATGTTAGCTAGGTGCTAAAATGACCAACAGAGTTTTATTATTATGATGATTATTATTATTATTATTCAGACTCCTTGTGTTGTGTATTCTTGTGTGATTGTGTTGTGTTGTGTATTCTTGTGTGATTGTGTTGTGTTGTGTTGTGTATTCTTGTGTGATTGTGTTGTGTTGTGTATTCTTGTGTGATTGTGTTGTGTTGTGTTGTGTATTCTTGTGTGATTGTGTTGTGTTGTGTATTCTTGTGTGATTGTGTTGTGTTGTGTATTCTTGTGTGATTGTGTTGTGTTGTGTATTCTTGTGTGATTGTGTTGTGTTGTGTATTCTTGTGTGATTGTGTTGTGTTGTGTATTCTTGTGTGATTGTGTTGTGTTGTGTATTCTTGTGTGAAATGCAGTGTAAATGCGCTTGGTGTGTAAATCCGCCGTTAGTTTTCGCTTTACGGTTAAATCAAACTAAATAAAAATACATTCTTTAATTTCTTGTTTTTATAATAAAAGTGTAATAAATGAGGAGACTGTAGGTGTGTGAGCTCGTGAGATAACACGCGGATAAGCGGCGGCGGCTCGTTGGTCTAGGGGTATGATTCTCTCTTAGGGTGCGAGAGGTATCGGGTTCAAATCCCATGCCAGCCCAATTTTTATTTGTTGCCATCATCAGATTCACTTTATTGTATAACCACATTGTAACCATCTGAACACTGTTTAATTTAAATCACCATTTATCTTCTAAACCTTCTACCAAAAGTTCTTTTGTCTCACTCTGATTCCTGGTCCGTGTTCTTTTTTCTGTATGAGGACATGTATAACATTCGGAGGAATTTTTCACTCTTTTGACAGCTTCACACTTTTTCTCTCTACTGTGCTGATAAGAAACTTGCTAATGCTATTAGCACTAATCAGTCAGAGATTTAAAGCTTTAAAGGGTCATTAGTAAGAGATTGTACAGGTGTACAGAAGGAATTAGAGCCACTGTTAGCCCTATAATCACTCTTATTACTCTCCTTACTGAATAACACTGGTATTACAGGTCGCAGGATAACACAAACACGTGAAGAGAACGTGTGTCTTCTCTGACACGAGTAATAGAAAGGTGAAAGTATAAGTATAAGATGAAAGTATCCAACATACTGAGGATTCGTATACACTTATATGGTGTTGTTACACAGCAATACAGTGGGTGGGTAAGAAGAATACACACTGCATAAGGGTGTGTGTGTGTGTGTGTTGATTGTGCAGACGGCTGTGGGGTAAACACACCTTCAATTGGCTTTCTTTCAAAAACATGAGGGTTTCATCACCTCTCTCGCTCTCGTCCATATCAATGACTCTCATAGCAGACAGGATACGATCACTGCTTTAACTGCCACACCACGAGGATGTGGATTTGTTCAAGTGTGTGTGTGTGTGTGTGTGTGTGTGTGTAAGTTTGTACTCTTTTTATAACATACACAGAGATCTTTAAAAATGGTGAAAAGATCACACAGAGATAAAAACACTTACACGTGAATCTGACTTTCCTTTATAAATAATAAATGACTAAATCTGATTTCTCCAATCAGCTTATGCAGTTCATCAGTTGCTATAGTGATTAGTAGGATGTTGGGTGAGACAGGAAGGACATCTTATGGCAGGAATTTGGAATGAAGTACAGTAAGTGATTTGAATGTCTTTGGGTGACAAGAATTTTCTTCTTTTTGCCACATCGAAACTAAAGCTGGGTTCTGTAATGAACCAATAAAATAAAAATATCATGTCACAAAATAGAAGAACCATTAGTATTCAATAGACATACATTTTAATTTATTGATTTTATATAAAGTAAAACTATGTATATATATTAGGTAGATTATAATAGATTTTAAATTTTAAATTATTATATTTTATATATATATATATATAGTTATGTATATATTTATGTATATATAGTTTGTGTATATATATTTATGTATATATATTTATGTATATATAGTTATGTATATATAGTTATTTATATATAGTTATGTATACATAGTTTTGTATATATAGTTTTGTATATATAGTTATGTATATATAGTTTTGTATATATAGTTTTGTATATATAGTTATGTATATATAGTTTTGTATATATAGTTTTGTATATATAGTTATGTATATATAGTTTTGTATATATAGTTTTGTATATATAGTTTTGTATATATAGTTATGTATATATAGTTTTGTATATATAGTTATGTATATATAGTTTTGTATATATATAGTTGTGTATATATAGTTATGTATATATAGTTGTGTATATATAGTTATGTATATATAGTTATGTATATATATATATTTGTGTATATATAGTTATGTATATATATTTATGTATATATATTTATGTATATATAGTTATTTATATATATTTATGTATATATAGTTATTTATATATAGTTATGTATATATAGTTATTTATATATAGTTATTTATATATATTTATGTATATATAGTTATTTATATATATTTATGTATATATAGTTATGTATATATAGTTATGTATATATAGTTATTTATATATATTTATGTATATATATTTATGTATATATAGTTATTTATATATATTTATGTATATATAGTTATTTATATATAGTTATGTATATATAGTTATTTATATATAGTTATTTATATATATTTATGTATATATAGTTATTTATATATATTTATGTATATATAGTTATGTATATATAGTTATGTATATATAGTTATTTATATATATTTATGTATATATAGTTATTTATATATATTTATGTATATATAGTTATTTATATATATTTATGTATATATAGTTATTTATATATATTTATGTATATATAGTTATGTATATATAGTTATTTATATATATTTATGTATATATAGTCATTTATATATATTTATGTATATATAGTTATTTATATATATTTATGTATATATAGTTATTTATATATATTTATGTATATATAGTTATGTATATATAGTTATTTATATATATTTATGTATATATAGTTATTTATATATATTTATGTATATATAGTTATTTATATATATTTATGTATATATAGTTATTTATATATATTTATGTATATATAGTTTGTGTATATATAGTTATGTATATATAGTTTGTGTATATATAGTTATGTATATTTAGTTTTGTATATATAGTTTGTGTATATATATATTTATGTATATATAGTTATGTATATATATATATTTGTGTATATATAGTTATGTATATATATTTGTGTATATATATTTATGTATATATAGTTATTTATATATATTTATGTATATATAGTTTGTGTATATATAGTTATGTATATATAGTTATGTATATATATATTTGTGTATATATATATATGTATATATAGTTATGTATATATATTTGTGTATATATATTTATGTATATATAGTTATGTATATATATATTAATGTATATATAGTTATGTATATATATATTTGTGTATATATAGTTATGTATATATATATTTGTGTATATATAGTTATGTATATATATATATTTGTGTATATATAGTTATGTATATAACTATATATACATGGTGGAGACGGATGATCCGCTGTGGCGACCCCTAATGGGAGCAGCCGAAAGAAGAAGAAGAAGATAGTTATGTACATATATATTTATGTATATATAGTTATGTATATATATATATTTGTGTA
>NC_139599.1:17703291-17718291 GCF_946808225.1 Silurus aristotelis | reverse complement strand
AAGGTTTGGATAATGAAACAATTCTTCAAGTATGTGCTCTGTGTGTGTGTGTGTGTGTGTGTGTGTGTGTGTGTGTATGTGTAAGAGAAAGTGTGTGTGAGAGAGTGTGTGAGAGAGTGTGTGTGTGTGTGTGTGTGTGTGTGAGTGTGTGTAAAAGGGTAAAATTCATATTGTATGTATATGTAATATTATTATGTATGACTGTAACACACATTACAAGACACTGTAACATACATGTACACACTAAAACATACTGACACTGTAACACACAGCAACATACACTGACTCACTGTAACACACACCACTGCACTATAACACACATCACAACACCGTAACGCACACACCAACACACACCACTGCACTAAAACACACACCAACAGACTATAAAACACACCACCGCACTATAAGACACAACAGATGGCATACACACCAACACAGTGTAACACACATCGACACATGATAACACACACACCACTGCAATATAACCCACAACACACTGTAACACAAACATCACTGCACTATAACACACACCAAATCACTATAACACCCAACACACTGTAATACACACTAATACACACTGCAACACACACCAACACAGTGTAACACACACAACTGCACTAAAACAAATGCCAACACACTGTAAAACATTAACACTCCCCAACACACTGTCTCTCTCTCTCACACACACACACACACACACACACACACACACACACACACACTCATTATACACAAGATAACAGTGTTTCTCCTTTTCTTTTTGGTTTCTTCTCCTTGATTGATCTTCATTTTTTTTTATTTCTCCTCCTTTTTCCTTCTCCATGTGTTCCCACTGCTTCCTCCTTCCTCTGATTCTGTTCTTTACGCTGCCATTTTACTCTCGCGTTTAGGGATGTGCAGGTTGTGTGTAACGCACATTATGGTGATGGGATAGTGAAGTACGGTGTGTGTGTGTGTGTGTTAGTGGCAGCAGTGTGTCTTTGCAGCTTGCTTTCATCTGGTGTTCAGTTCACACACAATTACAGATTCATCACACTGTTTGTCAATTTGTTATATTACTGCGCTACCTGATACTCTCATACACACATCAGTATGCTAGCACAGCCACCGCACAATGCTAATCACCTGTGTGTGTTAAACCGACAGTGGCAGATTCCGTACAAATACATTTAAGATAGCACACGCACACGCAGTGTTCTGGATGAGCGAAGTATAAAATGACTGCGAGTCTCGGTGAGTTGTACCTGCCATCTTCTTATCTCCAACATCTCCATCTCTAATCAACATTTCCATCTGCCTCTGCCTCTGCCCTGACTTCATATCTGTCCTTCAAAGAACTTCTCCATCCACACCCAAGCTTCTGCATCTGTCCCTCATCTTTGACAATGCCCAATCCCTCATTTCTGTCCTCCTGCCTGTCCCCATCCAACCCTCTATATCTGGCCCCACCCAGTCCTCCATCCTCACCCAATCCTAGTTGCTGTATCTGCCCAATCCCCCAATGTTTCCCAGCCAATTCCCCTATCTCCTTCCCCGCCTCGTCCCCCATCTCCGTCCCCGACTCGTCCCCCATCTCCGTCCCCGCCTCGTCCCCCATCTCCGTCCCCGCCTCATCCCACATCTTCGTCCCCGCCTCGTCCCTATCTCCGTCCCCTATCTCCGTCCCCGCCTCGTCCCCTATCTCCGTCCCCACCTCGTCCACTATCTCCGTCCCTATCTCCGTCCCCGCCTCGTCCCTATCTCCGTCCCCGCCTCGTCCACTATCTCCGTCCCCGCCTCGTCCCCCATCTCTGTCCCTGTCCAATCCTCAAAAACATTTCTGTGGTGATACAGGAGCGCTGATCCGCTTTGCTCACCTAAGAAATGTTTTCAATTCTGTCCTTTCACACACACTAATGAGGTCAGGTTACTTCCTGTGTGTGTGTGTGCTGTATTGTTGTTTGCTTTGGCACATCATGCATCCAGGTGTGATGGTGAAATTGTAGATCTCGCTATCTGAGCCAATCATCACACACCAGCCAAACCCAAGATCTGCCTATCAGATGCCACAGTTCAGCAGGCGAGCGGCCAATCACAGCTCAGGAATGCACAGGCAGTAACACAAGCTCTCTCTGTGTGTGTGTGTGTGTGTGTGTGTGTGTGTGTGTGTGTGTGTGTGTGCACGTTCTTTTCAGAAGAAGATGGATTGCACTCATTTGTTTTTTTAATCAGATAAGCTACCAGAAAGCTAACACACACACACACACACACACACACACACACACACACACACACACATTATACCTGAGCGTGTGGAGCGCAGGATGATTCTCTCTGCTGTCTCTCTCTCCACTCTGATCTGTAGGGATGGACAGACAATAGGTTAGAGAGAACTGTACAGGAAACAATGAGAGACCGAGAGACAATAGAGTATGACAGACAGACAGACAGACAGACAGACAGACCGACTGATCAGCCATAACATTATGAGCACCTCCCTAATATTGATTTATTCCCCCTTTTCTGCTAAAACAGTCGTGACCCATCTATCATCAACAGCATGAACTTCTTCAGCAGTTTGAGCTACAGGAGCTTGTTTTTGGATCGGACCACACGGACCAGCCTTCGCTCCACACCTGCATCAATGATCTTCGTCCCCCACGACCCTGTCGCCGGTTCACCACTGTTCCTTCCTTGGAGCACTTTTGATAGATTCTGACCACTGCAGACCAGGAACATCCCACAAGAGCTGCAGTTTTGGAGACGCTCTGACCCAGTCGTCTAGACGTCACAATTTATCAAACTCGCTCAAATCCTTACACTCGACCATTTTTCCTGCTTCTAACATCAACTTTGAGGACAAAATGTTTACTTATAATAAATAAATCCACCCACTAACAGGTGCCATGATGAAGAGATCATAAGTGTTCTTTACTTCACCACCATGTACACTATACAGACAGACAGACAGGTACACTATACAGACAGACAGACAGGTACACTATACAGACAGACAGACAGGTACACTATACAGACAGACAGACAGGTACACTATACAGATAGACAGACAGGTACACTATACAGACAGACAGACAGGTACACTATACAGATAGACAGACAGGTACACTATACAGACAGACAGACAGGTACACTATACAGACAGGTACACTATACAGACAGACAGACAGGTACACTATACAGATAGACAGACAGGTACACTATACAGACAGACAGACAGGTACACTATACAGATAGACAGACAGGTACACTATACAGATAGACAGACAGGTACACTATACAGACAGACAGACAGGTACACTATACAGACAGACAGACAGGTACACTATACAGACAGACAGACACACTATACAGACAGACAGACAGGTACACTATACAGACAGACAGACAGGTACACTATACAGATAGACAGACAGGTACACTATACAGACAGACAGGTACACTATACAGATAGACAGACATGTACACTATACAGACAGACAGACAGACAGACATGTACACTATACAGACAGACAGAGAGACATGTACACTATACAGATAGACAGACAGGTACACTATACAGACAGACAGACAGACAGACATGTACACTATACAGATAGACAGACAGACAGACAGGTACACTATACAGATAGACAGACAGGTACACTATACAGACAGACAGGTACACTATACAGACAGACAGGTACACTATACAGATAGACAGACATGTACACTATACAGACAGACAGACATGTACACTATACAGACAGACAGAGAGACATGTACACTATACACACAGACATGTACACTATACAGACAGACAGACAGACAGACATGTACACTATACAGACAGACAGAAAGACATGTACACTATACAGATAGACAGACATGTACACTGACAGGCAGACACACTAGACAGACATACAGACAGACAGACAGACGGACACACTATACAAACAGACAGACAGACACAGTATACAGACAGGCAGATATGCACACTTGACAGACAGACAGGCACACTTGACAGACAGACAGACAGGCACACTATACTGACAGGCAGACACACTAGACAGACAGACAGGCATGTACACTGACAGGCAGACACACTAGACAGACATACAGACAGACAGACAGACAGGTACACTATACAAACAGACAGACAGACACAGTATACAGACAGACAGATATGCACACTTGACAGACAGACAGGCACACTTCACAGACAGACAGACAGGCACACTATACAGACAGACATGTACACTATACAGATAGACAGACATGTACACTGACAGGCAGACACACTAGACAGACATACAGACAGACAGACAGACAGACAGACAGGTACACTATACAAACAGACAGACAGACACAGTATACAGACAGACAGATATGCACACTTGACAGACAGACAGGCACACTTAACAGACAGACAGACAGACAGGCACACTTAACAGACAGACAGACAGGCACACTATACTGACAGGCAGACACACTAGACAGACAGACAGGCACACTAGACAGACAGGTACACTATACAGATGGACAGACACACTTAACAGACACACTTAACAGACAGACAGACAGACAGACAGACAGGTACATTATACAGACAGACAGACACACTATACAGACAGGCACACTAGACAGACAGGCAGGTACACTATACAGACACGCACACTATACAGACAGACAGCCTCTACAGACAGACAGGTACACTTAACAGACAGACAGGTACACTTAACAGTCAGACAGACAAACAAACAGAAAGGTACACTATACAGACAGACAGACAGACAGACAGACAGACAGACAGACTATACACACAGATGGACAGGCACACTGAACAGGCAGACAGAAAGATTTTACAGACAGACAGACAGGTACACTATACAGACAGTGTATGATATCTGTGCTAAGCTGAACTGCGTGTGTTTATGTTACAGCTTACAGTGTCAGAAACTGAACAATAACTGGTAACCTTCAATGTGGAACAAAGCTAGCTAACCTGTATTAGCATGCTAGTTAATAAAGCTAGTGTTACAACATAAAGCATTCATGAAAATCTAAAGGTAATAGTTATCTTCAGAGTTAGCCACCATCTTTTTAGTCTCTCTTTAAAGTAGTTATACATGTAGCTCTAGAGACAGCCATTAATCCTATTAGACTAAAGTTCAAAGTTCAAACTTGTGGCTTTATTTCCTTGAGTGATTAAAACACTTTTAAAGAAAACATCCAGATGTTTGACATTTGTTCCTGAGGCACAAACTCACGTGTCCCATGGCTGGGCACGGTCACACTGACACTGATCAACATGGAACATTCCAGAAGACCTGAGTAAACAATGTCAACTCTGATAAGTGCATTAGAGACAAATCCGAACCAACCACAACACAGCACAGAGGAGGTGATCAGTTGGAGGACAGGAGGTGATCAGTTGGAGGTGAGGAGGTGATTGGTGAGAGGAGGTGATCATTTGGAGGTGAGGAGGTGATTGGTGAGGAGCAGCTAAAGTTTATCATGGAGCCATTGTGATAAAAGATCCTGTGATTAGTGTAGTGCAGATCGGCTCCACAGTGCTGTGGTTAGAGAGTGTGTTTGACATCAGTTTCAGTGTGTTCTCACCTCATCACACAACACACACACTCGGACAGCTGGAGCTGCGGTCTCTCTCTCTCACACACACACACACACACACACACACACACACACACACACACACACACACACACACACAGACAGATGGAGCACATGTGGTATTCGACCCTGGACCAGACACACACACACACACACACACACACACACACACACACACACACACACACCCCAGATGCTAATAGTGTTGAACTCTGATTGGCCTCTGATCTGAATCAGTATTGTGATTGTTGTTTGATCCAAATACACCCATGTTCTGCACATCCTTCACCAGCAGCACCAGTGTTTCCAGCCCAGGTGTCTCCTCACGTCCATTCTTCACAGGGTTTTGTAGCTTGAAGCTGTTGTCGCATCTCGGAATAACAGAGTTCCCTTTTTCATTTGCTCTTTTAACTTCCCATGATCCCATGACTGCCTCAGTTCTCCTGTGTTCTCCAGATTAGCTTGATTTATTGTTCTCCTTCTTTCAATCTTCTTATAAGTTTCCATTGGTTCTCACTTCACCTTGGTTCAGTGCTTACAGGTTCGGATTTCTGATCAGAAGTCTGAAGCTGCCATCATCAGTTTCTTGACTGTGGCCCCTAACCTTCTCAGCTCCAGGTGACTGCTTCATGTCTGACCCCAGTCTCCAGTTCCAAGGAAGCTGTACATTCTTTTGTTTCCTTCATGTTCAGCATTCCATTATCCTCAGTCCCTCCAGGGTTCCCTGGTATCCAGCATCTTCCCCCAGTTCCTCAGCAGCGTAACATTCTCACACAGAGATGGCTCCTGCTTCTTCTCAAATGCTCAACATCAAGTTCAACCACTAGCTTCAGTGTGTGTGTGTGTGTGTGTGTGAGTGTGTGTGTACGTCTGTGTGTACATGTGTACGTGTGTGTGTGTACGTATGTGTGTGTACATGTGCGTGTGTATGTACGTGTGCATGTGTATATGTGTGTGTGTGTACGTGTGTATGTGTGTATATGTGTGTGTGTGTACGTGTGCGTGTGTATATGTGTGTGTGTGTGTGTGTGTATGTGTGTACGTGTGCGTGTGTATATGCGTGTGTGTGTGTGTACGTGTGCATGTGTATATGTGTGTGTGTGTATACGTGTGCGTGTGTATATGTGTGTGTGTGTGTGTGTGTGTACGTGTACATGTGTGTGTGTACGCGTGTGTGTATATGTGTGTGTGTGTACGTGTGTGTGTGTGTGTGTGTACGTGTGCGTGTGTATGTGTGTGTACGTGTGCATGTGTATATGTGTGTGTATGTGTGTACGTGTGCGTGGGTATATGTGTGTGTGTGTGTGTGTACGTGTGCATGTGTATATGTGTGTGTGTGTGTGTGTGTACGTGTGCATGTGTATATGTGTGTGTGTGTACGTGTGCATGCGTGTGTGTGTGTACGTGTGCATGTGTATATGTGTGTGTGTATACGTGTGCGTGTGTATATGTGTGTGTGTGTGTGTGTGTGTGTGTGTATACGTGTACATGTGTGTGTGTGTACGCGTGTGTGTATATGTGTGTGTGTGTACGTGTGTGTGTGTATGTGTGTGTATGTGTGCATGTGTATATGTGTGTGTATGTGTGTACGTGTGCGTGTGTATATGTGTGTGTGTGTGTGTACGTGTGCATGTGTATGTGTGTGTGTGTGTGTGTACGTGTGCATGTGTATATGTGTGTGTATGTGTGTACGTGTGCGTGTGTATATGTGTGTGTGTGTGTGTGTACGTGTGCATGTGTATGTGTGTGTGTACGTGTGCATGTGTATGTGTGTGTGTGTGTACGTGTGTACGTGTGCGTGTGTATATATGTGTGTGTACCTGTGCATGTGTATATGTGTGTGTGTGTACGTGTATGTGTGTACGTGTGCGTGTGTATATATGTGTGTGTGTGTGTACCTGTGCACGTGTATATGTGTGTGTGTACGTGTGCATGTGTATATGTGTGTGTGTGTGTGTATGTGTGTATATGTGTGTGTGTGTGTATGTGTGTATATGTGTGTGTGTGTACGTGTGCGTGTGTATATGTGTGTGTGTGTGTGTGTGTACGTGTGTGTATGTGTATGTATACGTGTGTGTGTATGTGTGTACGTGTGCGTGTGTATATGTGTGTGTGTGTGTGTGTACGTGTGCATGTTTATGTGTGTGTGTGTGTGTGTGTGTGTATACGTGTGCGTGTGCGTGTGTATATGTGTACGTGTGTATATGTGTGTGTATGTGTGTACATGTGCGTGTGTGTGTGTGTGTGTGTACGTGTGCATGTGTATATGTGTGTGTATGTGTGTGTGTACGTGTGCGTGTGTATATGTGTGTGTGTGTGTGTGTGTGTACGTGTGCATATGTGTGTGTATGTGTGTACATGTGCGTGTGTGTGTGTGTGTGTGTACGTGTGCATGTGTATATGTGTGTGTGTGTGTATGTGTGTACGTGTGCGTGCGTGTGTGTGTGTGTGTGTACGTGTGCATGTGTATATGTGTGTGTGTGTACGTGTGCATGTGTATATGTGTGTGTGTGTGTGTGTGTGTGTGTGTGTGTGTGTGTGTGCATGTGTATGTGTGTGTGTGTGTGTGTGTGTGTGTGTGTGTGTGTGTGCATGTGTATGTGTGTGTGTGTGTGTGTGTGTGTGTGTGTGTGTGTATGTGTGTACGTGTGCGTGTGTGTGTGTGTGTGTGTACGTGTGCATGTGTATATGTGTGTGTGTGTGTGTGTGTGTGTGTATGTGTGTACGTGTGCGTGCATAGGATGCAAACTGAGACGACTTCAAACAGAAACTCTTGGCATGTTTAGCAAACGATTTTCAGACAGAACGTACGCTCAGGACCAGCGGCTTCCCTCCTTCTCACTCCATCTTTCTCTCTCCATCTATAACTCGCGCTCTCTCTACAGGGTTCTCTCCATCATTCTCTCTTTCTCCATTTATCTCAATCTCAGTCTCACAATAATTTTTCTTTCTTTCGCACTTGAACTTTTTTTCTCATATTTTCGCAATGAGTCATCAGGTCTCTCTGAACCCATAAAAGTAACACACAAAACCTTATTTTAACACACACACACACACACACACACACACACACACACACACACACACACACACACACAGGTCTTAAAAGGATTCAGGGATTTGTGTAACTATTCCCGAACTGTGAAATTAAAAAGAGCTGAAATTCTGGAGAACATCACAGGAGCTCACACTGCTCTCGCTCTGGATCGGGTTCCTCTCACACTCCACAAAGCAAGACTTCAGTTCCTCACGCTGCCTCACTGTGAGCTCCGAGGTTCAGGTCACATCGTTCTCTCCAGCATAGAGAAGGAGATCTTCAGTAAAGACATTCCATACACCCTGGGACACAGTAAGATGCGTTCATGGAATGTTTCCCTCGTAAACTCACAGCCACGGGAAAATCTCCTCTAACACACACACACACACGCCGGGAGGAATGCTGGGTTATTAGCTGATTGGTTGGATCAGGTGTATTATGGTGGGAAAACAGTAAAATGTTGCCGGTCAGGTTACAGCAGGACTGGGAACCATTACAGCAGGAGATCACAGAGGCTCTGTGGTGACGGCACGTTTCATCCAGGGCTTTTCTGAAGGGACTCGACCTCAGAACACGTGTCCTGAGTGTGTTCTTATCTACTTCATGCTATCAAGGTCCAAGATTTTTATTTCACAAATGTAGTTATAAACAGAACACACCTTAAAACTTGTGTATTGAATAAAAGGAGATATAAATCTAAACTTTACTATTCAAGAAACTCCATTCAATATTAAAGAGGGATTTAAAAAATTGTGCAAATGTATTTAGTGTGCAAAAGGGAAGTGAAAATGTGATGACGTGCAACAAACCAAAAGCAGTAACTGTGTGTGTGTGTGTGTGTGTGTGTGTGTGTGTGTGTGTGTGTGTGTGTGTGTGTGTGTGTGTGAGATCAGAGTGAGATGAGTGTGTGAGATGAGTGTGTGAGATGAGTGTGTGAGATGAGTGTGTGAGTTGAGTGTGTGAGTTGAGTGTGTGAGATCAGTGTGTGAGATCAGTGTGTGAGATCAGTGTGTGAGATGAGTGTGTTAGATGAGTGTGTGAGATCAGTGTGTGAGATCAGTGTGTGAGATGAGTGTGTTAGATCAGTGTGTTAGATCAGTGTGTGAGATGAGTGTGTTAGATCGGTGTGTGAGATGAGTGTGTGAGATCGGTGTGTGAGATCGGTGTGTGAGATGAGTGTGTTAGATCGGTGTGTTAGATCGGTGTGTGAGATGAGTGTGTTAGATCGGTGTGTGAGATGAGTGTGTTAGATCGGTGTGTGAGATGAGTGTGTTAGATCGGTGTGTGAGATGAGTGTGTTAGATGAGTGTGTGAGATGAGTGTGTGAGATGAGTGTGTTAGATCGGTGTGTGAGATCGGTGTGTGAGATCGGTGTGTGAGATCGGTGTGTGAGATCGGTGTGTGAGATCGGTGTGTGAGATCGGTGTGTTAGATCGGTGTGTTAGATCGGTGTGTGAGATCGGTGTGTTAGATCGGTGTGTTAGATCGGTGTGTTAGATCGGTGTGTTAGATCGGTGTGTTAGATCGGTGTGTTAGATCGGTGTGTGAGATCGGTGTGTGAGATCGGTGTGTTAGATCGGTGTGTTAGATCGGTGTGTTAGATCGGTGTGTGAGATCGGTGTGTTAGATCGGTGTGTTAGATCGGTGTGTTAGATCGGTGTGTTAGATCGGTGTGTTAGATCGGTGTGTTAGATCGGTGTGTGAGATCGGTGTGTGAGATCGATCGGTGTGTGAGATCGATCGGTGTGTGAGATCGATCGGTGTGTGAGATCGATCGGTGTGTGAGATCGATCGGTGTGTGAGATCGATCGGTGTGTTAGATCGATCGGTGTGTTAGATCGATCGGTGTGTTAGATCGATCGGTGTGTTAGATCGATCGGTGTGTTAGATCGATCGGTGTGTTAGATCGATCAGTGTGTTAGATCGATCAGTGTGTTAGATCGATCAGTGTGTGAGATGAGTGTGTTAGATGAGTGTGTTAGATGAGTGTGTTAGATGAGTGTGTTAGATCAGTGTGTGAGATCAGTGTGTGAGATCAGTGTGTGAGATCAGTGTGTGAGATCAGTGTGTGAGATGAGTGTGTGAGATGAGTGTGTGAGATGAGTGTGTTAGATCAGTGTGTTAGATCAGTGTGTTAGATCAGTGTGTTAGATCAGTGTGTTAGATCAGTGTGTTAGATCAGTGTGTGAGATCAGTGTGTGAGATCAGTGTGTGAGATCAGTGTGTGAGATCAGTGTGTGAGATGAGTGTGTTAGATGAGTGTGTTAGATCAGTGTGTGAGATGAGTGTGTGAGATGAGTGTGTTAGATCAGTGTGTGAGATGAGTGTGTTAGATCGGTGTGTGAGATGAGTGTGTGAAATGAGTGTGTGAGATGAGTGTGTGAGATGAGTGTGTGAGATGAGTGTGTGAGATGAGTGTGTGAGATGAGTGTGTGAGATGAGTGTGTTAGATGAGTGTGTGAGATCAGTGTGTGAGATCAGTGTGTGAGATCAGTGTGTGAGATCAGTGTGTGAGATCAGTTTGTGAGATCAGTGTGTGAGATCAGTTTGTGAGATCAGTGTGTGAGATCAGTGTGTGAGATCAGTGTGTGAGATCAGTGTGTGAGATCAGTGTGTTAGATCAGTGTGTTAGATCAGTGTGTTAGATCAGTGTGTTAGATCAGTGTGTTAGATCAGTGTGTTAGATCAGTGTGTTAGATCAGTGTGTTAGATCAGTGTGTTAGATCAGTGTGTTAGATCAGTGTGTTAGATCAGTGTGTTAGATCAGTGTGTTAGATCAGTGTGTTAGATCAGTGTGTGAGATGAGTGTGTTAGATGAGTGTGTTAGATGAGTGTGTTAGATGAGTGTGTGAGATGAGTGTGTTCGATCAGTGTGTGAGATGAGTGTGTTAGATGAGTGTGTGAGATGAGTGTGTTAGATGAGTGTGTGAGATCAGTGTGTGAGATGAGTGTGTTAGATCAGTGTGTGAGATGAGTGTGTGAGATCAGTGTGTGAGATGAGTGTGTTAGATCAGTGTGTGAGATGAGTGTGTTAGATCAGTGTGTTAGATGAGTGTGTTAGATGAGTGTGTGAGATGAGTGTGTTAGATCAGTGTGTGAGATGAGTGTGTTAGATGAGTGTGTGAGATGAGTGTGTGAGATGAGTGTGTGAGATGAGTGTGTTAGATCAGTGTGTTAGATCAGTGTGTGAGATGAGTGTGTTAGATGAGTGTGTGAGATGAGTGTGTTAGATCAGTGTGTTAGATCAGTGTGTTAGATCAGTGTGTGAGATCAGTGTGTTAGATCAGTGTGTTAGATCAGTGTGTTAGATCAGTGTGTTAGATCAGTGTGTTAGATCAGTGTGTGAGATGAGTGTGTTAGATCAGTGTGTGAGATGAGTGTGTTAGATCAGTGTGTGAGATGAGTGTGTTAGATGAGTGTGTTAGATGAGTGTGTGAGATGAGTGTGTGAGATGAGTGTGTTAGATGAGTGTGTTAGATGAGTGTGTTAGATCAGTGTGTGAGATGAGTGTGTTAGATCAGTGTGTGAGATGAGTGTGTGAGATGAGTGTGTGAGATGAGTGTGTGAGATGAGTGTGTGAGATGAGTGTGTTAGATCAGTGTGTGAGATGAGTGTGTGAGATGAGTGTGTGAGGTGAGTGTGTTAGATCAGTGTGTGAGATGAGTGTGTTAGATCAGTGTGTGAGATGAGTGTGTTAGATCAGTGTGTGAGATCAGTGTGTTAGATCAGTGTGTGAGATGAGTGTGTTAGATCAGTGTGTGAGATGAGTGTGTGAGGTGAGTGTGTTAGATCAGTGTGTGAGATGAGTGTGTTAGATCAGTGTGTGAGATGAGTGTGTTAGATCAGTGTGTGAGATGAGTGTGTGAGATGAGTGTGTTAGATCAGTGTGTGAGATGAGTGTGTTAGATCAGTGTGTGAGATGAGTGTGTTAGATCAGTGTGTGAGATGAGTGTGTTAGATCAGTGTGTGATTGGCTGATGTAATTGGTTAATTGACATTTAACTGATTATGTTTACAGATCTGGGGTTTCTTGCTTTATCTTCTTGATTGTTGCTGTAACACACACACACACACACACACACACACACACACACACACACTAACTATCTGGCTCCCTCAGTTCCCAGTAACTTCACACCATCGTTGCATTCCTCAATCTGGCTTTAAAGAACAAACCTGAAACACACACACCATCTGGGTCTTTCATGAAGAGCGCACGACACACTCACTCACACACACACACACACACACACACACACACACACACACACACACACTGTTGGAAGGTGTTCAAGGATAGCTGAGGGATCTTTTTATACTGATGTTTTTAATGGCTTCATTACACTCCTCCCTCTGATTCTGTCATTCTTTTGAAGGCGCAGATTCCAAACAAATGAGGGCGAAAGGACAAAACCTACTGTTAAGTTTTTACAACACACACACACACACACACACACACACACACACACGAGTGCCTAACTATCACAGAAAAAGATCAGAGTCAAGGAAAGAAGGAGAAAAAGACCTCAGGAAGAAGAGAGAGAGAGAGAGAGAGAGAGAGAGAGAGAGAGAGAGAGAGAGAGAGAGAGAGATTGTGTGAGAATGTGTCTCACACCTGACTGTAATTTGGCACCTTCTCTCCTCCACCTGCTCCTTCGTTCTTTTCTCTTCTCTCTGTTTTCCGTTTGTTTTCCTCGCTCCCTCGCTCGGTTGCCCGGTGCTGAGAGCTGCAGTACGACGCCAATTTGGGACAAACCACAAATCCCACATCAAATACACACAGAGAGAGTGAGTTTACACATCTGTTTAACAGCCTGACTAACACACACACACACACACACACACACACACACACACACACACACACACACACACACACACACACACAATCATCCATTGTAGAGAGAGAGAGAATCATGTAAAACCCTGAGAACATTCTCTAATCAAAACCATTCAACCATAACAACCTACACACACACACACACACACACACACACACACACACACACACACACAAACACACACACACACACACACCATCATTCATTTTCTTTTAATATCAGCCTTAGAACCTAGGCCAACACAAACACACACAAATGAGGACACACACACACACACACACACACACACACACACACACACACACACACACACACACACACACACACATATCCAATATCAGGTCTCATAAGGCATCACTAACACTTTTTTAAATATATTTTCAATATTATTGTTGTATATCAGGCCATGTGTCCTCCATATCTAACATACTGGACCTGACAGGCTCAGAGGGCAATGTTTCTGCAGCTAAGCCTTGAAACCTTCTTGGACAATTCTTCATTTTGGATTACAGTTTCAACATAGAACATTTAAGGCTTTCTCCTGAGGTACAAGATAAAACAAAAACTGTTTTTGGTCCATCCTGAGATCCACAAACCCTTCCTCCTGTCATCCTGAGATCCACAAACGTTTCCTACTGAAAACCCGAGATCAACAAACTCCTCCTTCTACCATCTTGGGATCTACAAGCTCCTCCTCCTGCATCTTATACTTATAGTAAATATTTGACCGATGGTAGCTACAGCTTTACTGTCTCCATCAGACTTACTGGATGTGGTCCAACCTAAAGGATGTGTTACATTAGCTCAGGCTAACTACAAGAGATCTCCACAACTCCACAGCACCAAGTCCTGTCTTCTCCCTCTATACTAAATCTACATTTGTATCACACACCTTTCAGACATCTCCTTCTGGATGGAGCAACAACTGTTGCATTTGGGATGTCACAAAGCTGATCCAAACTTCTCCTGTGCTAAACTTCTCAGTCCTTAGCTTGTCTCACCACACCAATCAGCAGGTCCTGCTGCATTTTCCTTCTCACTGCTCCCGCCTGGTTCATAACCACCTCTCCTCCTGAAGGCAACTTCACTGGCTTCCTGCTGAACCTAATTCAGATCTTTACATTCCAAGCTGCTGCAGCTCATCATCTCCAATCAGAAATTCACTCCTGCTGTTCACCATCATCAGGTCGTCATGAAACAGCCACTGGAACACATACTGCATTAGTGTGGACGAGTGTGACAAGTTCCAGCTCCTCTACGGTCTGTTTGAATTTATATAAACACACTCACTCTGCAGAGTGTATCTCAGATCACACACACACACACACACACACACACACACACACACACACACACACACACACACACACACACACACACACACTTAAGACCTTCAGATTAGTGTGTGTTTATCAGCCTCATTAAACAAATCAGAGGTAAAAACTTCCTCTCAGTCCAACCAGGTCACCTTACACCCAGTGTGTGTGTGTGTGTGTGTGTGTGTGTGTGTGT
>NC_139599.1:17693291-17698291 GCF_946808225.1 Silurus aristotelis | reverse complement strand
AATATTCTGCTGCAGGGCGAATTTACAAACCGCAACAACAGGAATGTGAACCCAAGACACACGTTTATAACTGCATTTTACCAGCTGAGGCGAGTGTGTGTGTGTGTGTGTGTGTGTGTGTGTGTGTGTGTGTGTGTGTGTGTGTGTGTGTGTGTATACAGTAATTACGGACTGTTGTAATAAGGGAATATCCTGTTGAAAAAGAATCCTTCACATTCCCAGCTTTAATAAGGTATGTGTAATTAGTGTGTGTGTGTGTGTGAGAGAGAGAGTTCACACTGTGCTCTGGCCAGTTGCCACAGTGCCCGAGGAGATGGACACAGAGAATAAGAGAACGAGAGATGTAGGTAGAAAGAAAGAAGGGGAGGAGGAAAGAGAGAGATCAAAAGTGCAAGTGGAACAGAAAGATAGAACAGAATACAATGAAGGAAAGACAAAGAATGGAGACAAAAGAGAGAGATAGATGTACAGATGAATAAGAAAGAGAGAGAGAGAGAGAGAGAGTGAGAGAGAGACAAAGAAAAATAGGTGCAAAGGTGGAAAGTAGGACAGGCACAATGAAAGTAAGATGGAAAAGAGAGAGAGAGAGAGAGAGAGAGAGAGATGTCTGTCTCTGTCAAACATCTCCCAGATATATTTCCACATCCACATTAACACACACACTGAAATTCTAAGTGTCTGTATATGTGTGTGTCTGTGTGTGTATGTGTTTGTGCGTGTCTGTATGTGTTTGTGTATGTTTTTGTGTGTGTCTGTGTGTATGTTTTTGTGTGTCTGTATGTGTATGTGTTTGTGTGTGTCTGTGTATGTTTGTCTATGTGTTTGTGTGTCTGTAAATGTGTGTGTATGTGTCTGTGTATGTGTTTGTGTGTGTATGTTTTTGTGTGTCTGTGTATGTTTGTCTATGTGTGTGTGTATATGTGTATGTTTGTCTGTGTGTGTGTTTGTGTATATGTTTGTCTATGTGTGTGTGTGTATGTTTGTTTATGTGTATGTGTGTATGTGTGGGTGTTTGTTTGTGTATGTGTATATGTGTGTGTGTGTTTGTGTATATGTATGTGTATATGTGTGTATGTTTGTGTATATGTTTGTGTGTGTATGTGTATGTGTATATGTGTGTGTTTGTGTGTGTATGTTTGTCTATGTGTATGTGTATGTGTGTTTGTGTATATGTTTGTGTGTGTATGTGTATGTGTGTTTGTTTGTGTATGTGTATATGTGTGTGTGTTTGTGTATATGTATGTGTATGTGTATATGTGTGTATGTTTGTGTATATGTTTGTGTGTGTATGTGTATGTGTATATGTGTGTGTTTGTGTGTGTATGTTTGTCTATGTGTATGTGTATGTGTGTTTGTTTATGTTTGTGTATATGTTTGTGTGTGTATGTGTATGTGTGTTTGTTTGTGTATATGTGTATGTGTGTTTGTTTATGTGTATGTGTATATGTGTGTGTGTGTTTGTGTGTATGTTTGTCTATGTGTATGTGTATATGTGTTTGTCTAATGTGTTTGTGTATATATGTGCGTGTGTGTTTGTGTGTTTATGTGTGTATGTGTGTATGTGTGTGTGTTTGTTTGTGTATATGTATATGTGTATATGTGTGTATGTGTATATGTGTGTGTGTTCGTCTATGTGTATATGTGTGAATGTGTGTGTGTTTGTAAATTACCGAATTACATTTGCATTTAGCAGACGCCCTCATCCAGAGTGATCCACAAAAGAGCTTTGAGTCTCTATCAATGAATAAATCTACACTGGATTACATGTTGTTACCTTCATGTTGTTACCTTCATGTTGTTACCTTCAGGTTGTTACCTTCATGTTGTAACCCACATGTTGTTACCTTCATGTTGTAACCCACATGTTGTTACCTTCAGGTTGTTACCCACATGTTGTTACCTTCATGTTGTTACCTTCATGTTGTTACCTTCATGTTGTAACCCACATGTTGTTACCCACATGTTGTTACCTTCATGTTGTTACCTTCATGTTGTAACCCACATGTTGTTACCTTCATGTTGTAACCCACATGTTGTTACCCACATGTTGTTACCTTCATGTTGTAACCCACATGTTGTTACCTTCATGTTGTAACCCACATGTTGTTACCCACATGTTGTTACCTTCATGTTGTAACCCACATGTTGTTACCTTCATGTTGTAACCCACATGTTGTTACCTTCAGGTTGTTACCCACATGTTGTTACCTTCAGGTTGTTACCTTCATGTTGTAACCCACATGTTGTTACCTTCATGTTGTAACCCACATGTTGTTACCTTCATGTTGTTACCCACATGTTGTTACCTTCATGTTGTTACCCACATGTTGTTACCTTCATGTTGTAACCCACATGTTGTTACCTTCAGGTTGTTACCCACATGTTGTTACCTTCAGGTTGTTACCTTCATGTTGTTACCTTCATGTCAGAACAAACAGATTCTGAAGTCAGAACACAGAAAGACAATGAACCTATTAATCAACCGAGCGCGTGGCTCGTTCAAACTGACAGATGTTTCTGCAGCATGAATAATGCAGCCTCAGGACACGCACACACACGCGTAATCTTTAGTGGAGTGCACTGTGATGAGTGTATCGGGCATTGTGTTTGTACGCTCTGTAGAGAGCAGACGAGTGTGTGTCTGAGTGTGTGTGTGTGTGTGTGTGTGTGTGTGTGTGTGCGTTGGCGGGGGGTTACAGGGTTCACTGCCCAGTGCCCGCGAGCACCCTTAGCGCTTCTTTCTGTGTGTCTGTCTCGCCGCAGCGTGTGCACGGGACAATGGCCCTGAACAATGGACCTGAAACCAGGGAGCACAAACACACACACACGCGCGCGCGCGTGTGCGGAATAAAAAAAAAAAAGCAGTAGGTTTTCACCGACACTGTCAGGCGCGCGCACTTTAATGGAACAGTGGTTTCGGTTGATGGAGATGTTTGGAGATGGTAAGATCTTACCTGCTCGCGCGCATCTCCTGCGCCTCCACGCGCGGGGACCGGTGGAGCATCAGCGCCGCTGCCGCTTTTCTGGATCCGGATCTCGCGCTCCACCTCGGAGCGAAGTTCCACGTAACACGCGAGCGTGACGAGGTGCAGCGCGAGCGACAGCGCAAACAGCCACGCGAACGCACTCCAGTTTCCCCCGCTGCCGCAGCGACTCTGACACGCGCACTTCAACGCCGGTTTGCTCGCGCTCTGCCCCGGAGTCTCCATCTCCGATCCCATTATCTTCATTCACCCACAGCCTCGCGCTTCACTGGTCTGCACCACAAAGCTCACTGCGGCATCTCGCACAGCTGCGGGCACACAGCAGCGCGCGACACTGAACCTGCACTCAGACCCACGTGCGCGCACACACAAACGCACACACACGCACGAGACTCGAGCTGTCCCGATATCTCCTCACTGTTGCGCTCTGTCTGTGTCAGAGAACCAGTTTCCATGGAGTGACGCCCCCATGGGCTTTGATTGGCTGTGAGCAATGACGTCACCGCGTTAAAGAGTTTCCTGGCGGACAAACTGAAAGCGGAAGCGCGTGAATTAGTATATTAGAGCAATTTCACAACCAGAGGAAGTGGAGTTCCTCAAACATCTTCCTAGATTCACTACAGCATCTACACACACACACACACACACACACACACACACACACACACACACACACACACACAAACACCAGATTTAATAGAGAACAGATAGAGAATAGATTTAATAAAGCTGTTCCAGATTTAATAGAGAACACATTCATTAAAATACTGGTTCTTCTGATCTGATGGAGGTCACTGTGCTCATGGGAATCTTTAGTGTCTGTAGTCTTTTTCAGAACATTTTCTCCACACACTCCTGTATCAGAGTTCTGCCCTCTGTGCCCAGACCTTATCATGACTGCATTTCTAGCTGTTAGACTTTATACAGGGGTGTCCTTCTTTAAATCAATGTTTAATCTCTAATCTCTACATCCTCTATAATCTCTACATCCTCTATAATCTTTAATCTCTACATCCTCTATAATCTCTAATATCTACATCCTCTATAATCTCTAATCTCTACATCCTCTATAATCTTTAATCTCTACATCCTCTATAATCTATAATATCTACATCCTGTATAATCTCTAATCTCTACATCCTCTATAATCTTTAATCTCTACATCCTCTATAATCTTTAATCTCTACATCCTCTATAATCTTTAATCTCTACATCCTCTATAATCTCTAATATCTACAGCCTCTATAATCTCTAATCTCTACATCCTCTATAATCTCTAATCTCTACAGCCTCTATAATCTCTAATCTCTACATCCTCTATAATCTATACATCCTCTATAATCTCTACATCCCCTATAATCTCTAATCTCTACAGCCTCTATAATCTCTAATCTCTACAGCCTCTATAATCTCTACATCCTCTATAATCTCTACATCCTCTACATCCTCTATAATCTCTACATCCTCTATAATCTCTAATCTCTACATCCTCTATAATCTCTAGATCCTCTATAATCTCTACATCCTCTATAATCTCTACATCCTCTATAATCTCTAATCTCTACATCCTCTATAATCTCTACATTCTCTATAATCTCTAATCTCTACATCCTCTATAATATCTACATCCTCTATAATCTCTACATCCTCTATAATCTCTAATCTCTAGAGATTATATTAGAAATTAGAGATTACTCTTTATTAGAGACTAAATTAGAGATTACTCTGTATACTCTGTAATCTAATACTCTAATCTCTGTAATCTAATACTATAATACTCTGTAATCTGTAATCTCTACATCCTCTATAATCTCTATAATCTCTACATCCTCTATAATCTCTACATCCTCTATAATCTCTAATCTCTACATCCTCTATAATCTCCACATCCTATATAATCTCTACATCTCTACATCTAATGATTTCTCTAATCTCTACATCCTAGAGATTATCCTCTATAATCTCTATAATCCCTACATCCGATATAATCTCTACATCCCTTAACATCCTCTTAAA
>NC_139599.1:17677986-17680486 GCF_946808225.1 Silurus aristotelis | reverse complement strand
AGATGCAGTATGCAGTTAGCAGTGTCCTGCTTAAATATACAAGAAAAAAATTTTTTTTCTGGATGGAAGTATTTGTTGCTCTAAAACCTGTATATAGCGTTCAACATTGATGTAACTTTTCCAGATGTGCATGCTGCCCAATTTCACAGGCACCAATGCGCCATTATACCATCAGAGATGCGGTTTTTTTTAACTCAGTGCTGATAACAGATGGTCTCTCTCCTCTTTAGTCTGAAGGACATGGTTTCCACTTTGGAACAGTATTCCACTTTGCCTTAGTCCATTTTAAATGCAATTTCCCTTTTTCATTTTTGTCCTATTTTTCCTGATTTATCCAGATGTATGATATAATATTCTGTAAATGATGAGATATTCAACTGTTTTGCAATTTAATGTTGATGATCATTATTCTGAAATTGTTCCACATCTTGCAGACACATTCTTTTACAGATTGGTGAAGTTCTGCACATCTTTACTTCTGAGAGACTCTTCCTCTCTAAGATACACTATTTATACCTAATCATCTTACTGACCTGCTGTTAATTAACCTCTCTAGTAACCCTAGTTCCCTAAGGGAAAGAGAGTTCTGACCCCGAATAGGCTGAAGAGACCAGAGGACACATAAGAGGATGCAATGGCATCAACAATCCAACTGCTCAAGGTCTGCTTCTTCGCAGGGAGGCCTCTCGTCAGAGGGCTGTAACAGATGAGCAGCTGATCTGACTTCCTCCATGGACTCATCCTAGTGTGTCTAGTGTCTAGTGCTCGTACCAGGCACAGCCAGTTCAGCTTCTCCTGGTCTGGGGCCTGTAACAGAGTAGGATAGAACAGGTCATGGGACAACTGAGGGCACCTTGGGGATGTAACCCATTCTGGGGTACAAAAAAGGCACTGGCTATACCTGGAGTAAACTCCAGAAAGAAGGGGGCCACAGAGGGCCTGCAATCTCTTAATCTCTTTGGAGAGCAAATAGCCAAAAGGAACATAGTCTTGACTGTGAGGTGCTCCAAGACGCCTTGGCCAATGGTTCAAGGGGGGCTTAGATAAACCCTCCAGCACAGTGTCCAGGTCCCACCCATGCACTCTAGGTTGTGGAGAAAATGCGTCACTAATGGGTCTCTGCCCAGTGATTGGCGAAATGCCAGATGCATGTATGGATGGAGCCAGCCCTTTGTCAAAATGTCCCTGGAAGAATTCCAACTCTGAACCAACTGGGCAGTGAACTGGTTCCAAATAGTGATGCTCACACCACACATTGAATAGGAGCCATCTCATGGCATATAACCTCCTCATGGAGAGAGCTCTGGAATGGAGAATGGTCTCCACCACCTCAGTGGAGAGACCGAAACCTCAGAACTCAGCCTCCACAACTATGGGTGGAAGTGTACTATTGGGCCCCTGCTTCGATAGAGGAGATCCCTCCTGAAAAGGATCTCCCAGAGAGGGTGCTCAAGGAGGGCTACCCCCCCACCGGAAGAAAGGCGGCTGAATGCTCTCGGTTCATGGGTAAGAAAGGTGAGGCAGGAGAAAGAGACAAGCCCGTCTTGAAACCAACTGCGAGGTCCATTTACAAGCCCCAGGAATTCAGCGAGAGCAGGGCCAGAACTGCGAGGAACACGCTCTTTGAAGAGTGCCCACCAGGAGCGGAGCATTCGCATAGACATGTGAACACAATGCGCGCAGTATATGCACCAAATATGCGCAGATATTCGTTCACTTCATGTGCTGTTTATAGCTTCCTGGTCATGACGTCAACCCGCCAGTGGACAGATTACACACGTGATTCTGAGCATGGACAACGCGGAAGCGTTCCCAAAGTGTTGCGATGCAGCTCGAGTTTCTGAAAGGGAATTTTATTAGTTACTAAAATGTTTCTTTAACTGTTTAATTTTAATAACATTTACTTCCTCCAGCCTTTTTTTGCACCGCACCAACTTTTTTGAGACGTGATGTAGCCATCAAATTCAAGATGACCTAATTTTTTTTCCTTAGAATGGTACATTTTTTCACTTTACACATTTAATATGTTTGATTTGTTGATATAAGTTGTAAATAAAATATCTCTTTATGAGATTTGCAAATCATTGCATACATTTTACAATGTGACCCAACATTTTTGGAATTGGGGTTGTATTAGAATTCTATCATATTCTAAGCTAAGTCGGATCAATAACTCTGATGTCATCAAGTGATGTTTAATGTACTTTCCTCTGAAGTGAGTTGAAAACATGGTTAGAAATAAAGCTTCTGAAAGAGTTTATGCAGCAAACAAACAAATAAACAAACAATCAAACAAACTGTGTGTCTCTCTTCATCTCATGAAAAACACCATATGGTGAAGATATAAGTCCAGAATGCACCCCCTACACACACACACACACACACACACACACACACACACACTGTGCCCATAGCCTGGGGCGACAGGGTCACGTTTGAGTGACAGGTGGTGACGAAACAGGACAGTCACGCAGAGCTCCAGTTACAGAGGAGGAAAATT
>NC_139599.1:17665486-17670486 GCF_946808225.1 Silurus aristotelis | reverse complement strand
TAATGCACTACAGAGTTCACTACACACTGCATCTCCACTTTAGCACTGTGTTCACTACATTGTTGTGTAAATACACAGCATCTCTACATACTAGATATATTTAATTTATAATACACTGATATTAAACACACACACACACACACACACACACACACACACACACACACACACACACACACACATGTGGCGCATGCACAATGCAGGGCCCAGCGTCTCTCCAGATTTCGCCATTCGGTAGTAGTTTCTCCACTTCTACACTACACTGTATAAACACTGTATAAACACTGTATAAACACTGTATAAACACTGTATAAACACTGTATAAACACTGTGAATAACTTCTGTATAATTCTACATACAATGTACATATTACATATTGTAGTTCTTATACTCCTCATTCTCTACACACATTGTGCCTTATATACATCTGCACTACTATTTTATTTATGTGTATATACACACATTACTGTACATTCTGCCCAATATTTCACATTTATTTATTTATTTATTTATTTATTAATTTATTGATTTATTTATATTTTAGTGGACTTGTTTATTCAGTTTGCAAATTTTTTGTCTCAATGGCAAAAGCTTATGACCTTCTATTCAATTCAATTCATTTTTATTTGTATTGTGATTTTAACAGTGATTATTGTCTCAAAGCAGCTTTACACAGATAATGTGGTGATAAAAATGAATATGTTCTTTATAAGTGTAATTTTCTACTTCTACCTGTGGTACAACAGTGTCTGCACATTTTCACTGCCATAAACGTATAACTATTTACAACAACATCCACACGTGTCCTCACTGCTACAGCCTTTATATTTATCCACTCTACATATATTTACATATCTATCTATCTATCTATCTATCTATCTATCTATCTATCTATCTATCTATCTATCTATCTATCTATCTATCTATCTATCTATCTATCTATCTATCTATCTATCTATCCACACACACACACACACACACACACACACACACACACACACAGTTCAGCATCACAGTCTGTGTTTGTGGCTGTATTCTAATTTGTACATTTTATTAATTTTGTTTATTTAGCAAGAATCAGATGCTGAAATAAACAAATAAATAAGTAAATAAATGAATAAATAATCAGTGTGGTTCAGGATCAGAGCTCTGCAATACAATACTCTGCAATATTTGGGATGGAAACAATATAAATTATTATGAAGTAACACTAAAAGTTTCACAGTGAGACGTGTTCACACTCGCCATATCTGTGTGTGTGTGTGTGTGTGTGTGTGAGTGTGTAGTAGTGGTGTGTATATAAAACTGATCAGTATGCGTGCACACAAACACACACACATACACACTTTATTCTCTGCTGAAATATTTGTACATAATAATATTTATAAAAACGTGTATTAAGTAAATTAAAAGAGAAAGAATAACCCAGATGCAGTGCAGCAGGTCTGAAAGGTGTGTGTAGATGTGTACAGGTGTGTATGAATATATGTATAAGTGTGTATTAGTGTGTAGGTGTTTCTAGGTGTGTGTAAGTGTGTATTGGCACAGGTCGATATAAATATGTATGTGTATTAGTGTGTGTGTGTATGAGTGTGTAAAGGTGTATAAAAATCTGTCCAGGTGTGTATTTTTGTGTAGGTATATTAAAGTGTGTGTAGGTGTGTGTAGATGTGTGTAGGCGTGTGTATAAATGTGTGTAGATGTGTGTATAAGTGTGTGTATAAGTGTGTGTAGATGTGTGTATAAGTGTGTGTAGGTCTGTATAGATGTGTGTATAAGTGTGTGTAGGTCTGTATAGATGTGTGTATAAGTGTGTGTAGGTGTGTGTAGATGTGTGTATAAGTGTGTGTAGGTGTGTGTAGATGTGTGTATAAGTGTGTGTAGGTGTGTGTAGATGTGTGTAGGCGTGTGTATAAATGTGTGTAGATGTGTGTATAAGTGTGTGTATAAGTGTGTGTAGATGTGTGTATAAGTGTGTGTAGGTCTGTATAGATGTGTGTATAAGTGTGTGTAGGTCTGTATAGATGTGTGTATAAGTGTGTGTAGGTGTGTGTAGATGTGTGTATAAGTGTGTGTAGGTGTGTGTAGATGTGTGTATAAGTGTGTGTAGGTGTGTGTAGATGTGTGTATAAGTGTGTGTAGGTGTGTGTAGATGTGTGTAGGTGTGTGTATAAGTGTGTGTAGATGTGTGTTTAAGTGTGTGTAGGTGTGTGTAGATGTGTGTATAAGTGTGTGTAGGTGTGTGTAGATGTGTGTATAAGTGTGTGTAGGTGTGTGTAGATGTGTGTATAAGTGTGTGTAGGTGTGTGTAGATGTGTGTATAAGTGTGTGTATAAGTGTGTGTAGGTGTGTGTAGATGTGTGTATAAGTGTGTGTAGGTGTGTGTAGATGTGTGTATAAGTGTGTGTAGGTGTGTGTAGATGTGTGTAGGTGTGTGTATAAGTGTGTGTAGATGTGTGTTTAAGTGTGTGTAGGTGTGTGTAGATGTGTGTATAAGTGTGTGTAGGTGTGTGTAGATGTGTGTATAAGTGTGTGTAGGTGTGTGTAGATGTGTGTATAAGTGTGTGTAGGTGTGTGTAGATGTGTGTATAAGTGTGTGTATAAGTGTGTGTAGGTGTGTGTAGATGTGTGTATAAGTGTGTGTAGGTGTGTGTAGATGTGTGTATAAGTGTGTGTAGGTGTGTGTAGATGTGTGTAGGTGTGTGTATAAGTGTGTGTAGATGTGTGTTTAAGTGTGTGTAGGTGTGTGTAGATGTGTGTATAAGTGTGTGTAGGTGTGTGTAGATGTGTGTATAAGTGTGTGTAGGTGTGTGTAGATGTGTGTATAAGTGTGTGTAGGTGTGTGTAGATGTGTGTATAAGTGTGTGTATAAGTGTGTGTAGGTGTGTGTAGATGTGTGTATAAGTGTGTGTAGGTGTGTGTAGATGTGTGTATGCACTTTTAAACTTATCATCAATAATAATAACCTCAGCAACAAAAGAACATTTTGTACAACTGTGACTGCACACAGAGAAATTTCAAAACCCGTCTTTTGCGCACACACACACACACACACACACACACACACACACACACACACACACACACACACACATGTACAGAGCGAGTTTGGACAAAGCAAGTGTTAAATAAAAGCACTTGTGATTCAGTGATGTGGAGTCTTATAAATACCTGAGAGGAAAGTGTAAGAGTGTGTGTGTGTGTGTGTGTGTTTAAATTTAATGACATTCCACAAAGGAATTTGGCGAGTTTAATCCAGTTGTACTCAGGCTGGTCATAACGTGTGTGTGTGTGTGTGAAAGGTGTGTGTGTGAAAGGTGTGTGTTACCTGTAGATGATTAATTAAAAAATAACACACTCACTATATACTGAACTCTGTTACATTGACACCTCTTACGTTTTTAATCCATTTATACTTACACATAACACTGTAGCAGTGTGTGTGTGTGTGTGTGTGTGTGTGTGTGTGGGGGGAGCTGTGATAGTGTCACTGACTGCAGGAACACACACACACACACAAACACACAGAAAAAATACACACACATACACCATCCTCTCGGTGTTCTGGCACTGGAGACTCCTTCCATACAGCTACACACACATTTCTCCCGACAAATATCTAATCTCAGTGATGTGTATAATCAGTGTGTGTTAGCAGTGAATAGTGTGTGTGAGTGTGTGTACGTCCCTGTAAGTGAGCAGTCACCCTGGAAACCGTAATGTATTAGAGCAAGTGTGTTAATATAAACCAGCTCTACTGTGAGAGAAAACTAATCACCACCGCTGAGTTACTGAAACATCTCCCATAAGGACTCAGAAACGGCTTCAAAAGGACAGCTGTCTCTTACACACACACACACACACACACACACACACACACACACACACACACACACACACACACACACACTCACTCAAACAGTCCGAAGCTAGAACCCAAGAAAGAGAGACAAGGCAGCTGAATATATAACTGTGTGTGTGTGTGTGTGTGTGTGTGTGTGTATGATTTGTGACGTCTAAAAACATCTTGTAAAACAATCCAGCAGGTGGCAAAATACTCAAGCATGCGTGGGTGTGCATGTGTGTGTGTGCATGTGTGTGTGGGGTCACACAATTTGGTGTGTGTTTTCTCAGCTTCCTTAATGTTTGTTTACACAGTAACTGTGTGTGTGTGTGTGTGTGTGTGTGTGTGTGAGCTCAGGAGCTCTTACTGCTTATATAAGTGTCTACTTTCTGAACCTGAGTTTGTATGTGTCTGTCACTGTGTGTGCTCAGCATATGTGTTTGATATGTGTAAGTGTGTCTAAGTGTGTGTGTGTGTGTGTGTGTGTGTGTGTGTGTGTGTGTGTGTGTGTGAGGTTATTTCCCAGGACATGTTGTAACATCTCTGTCTTTTGTTTGAGAAGTACAGTGTGTGTGTGTGTGTGTGTGTGTGTGTGTGTGTGTGTGTGTGTGTGTGTGAGATGATACAAGACAATGATTTATGAAGACGTGTTGAGAAACTGCTGCTGCAGTGTGTGTAGTGTTTCTTTAGCATTAGACAGACCAGACTCCAGACTCTCACTGATCAAACCCACAGTTAGATCAAACTGTTCTTCATGTCTGTGCTGACACTGTCTTCTCACCTTGTCTCAAATCATCTCTTATTCTATTGAATCATCTCATACCATCTCATACCATCTCATACCACACTGTTTCATCTTTTGTGGAATCGTTTCGTATCCTCTAGTAGTGTAGTGTCTCGTCTAATTGTATCTTATCATCTCGTCTTTTCTCGTTTTATTTATCTCACTGTAGCACTTATCATCTCATGTTGTATTGTCTCGTATTTTCTCGTTTTATTGGATCACCTCATATTGCCTCGTATTGCATTGTGTCAAATAGTCTCATATTGTTGGATCCCCTCGTATTGTATCATTTCTTCTCATATTGTATCGTGTCTCTTCGTATATCATATCGCCTAATAATCCTTTTGTGTCATCTCATCTTGTATCGTCTCA
>NC_139599.1:17650655-17655286 GCF_946808225.1 Silurus aristotelis | reverse complement strand
TAAAGTTTGATGTCACATAATGAAGGAGTAACATTTACACTGTATATAGTTTCGTATGTGTGTGTGTGTGTGTGTGTGTGTGTGTGTGTGTGTGTGTGTGTGTGTGTGTGTGTGTGTGTGTGCGTGCGTGCACAGCTGTGTATTTTGACTGTTACTCTGTGAGCCTTTTTGGGTGTGTGTGTGTGTGTGTGTGTGTGTGTGTGTGTGTGTGTGTGTGTGTGTGTGTGTGTGTGTGTGTGTGTGTGAGAGAGAGAGAGAGACAGACAAACATCATTATCAATTAGGTTTTGGCTAGCAAACACAAACGTACACATATGCACACACACACACACACACACACACACACACACACACACACACACACACACACACACACACAGTGAAAGTTTAACACAGTCACAAACACACACAACTGCCATCCTTGCCATCACACCACAGTAAGCTTTAAAAGCTGAGAAACTACACACACACACACACACACACACACACACACACACACACACACACACACACAGAGTAGAGCAATACACTGACAGGTGGTAGTTAGTGTTTAAGTGTGTTATTAGTTTGACTCTTTGAAACACTTTATACACACAATGAGGGGCGGATAAAATGCCAACAAGCAACTATTTCACACACACACACACACACACACACACACACACACACACACACACACACACACACACACACACACACACACACACATAAAGGCACCTGCTGTATTTTACTGTATTAAACGGTTTAGTATAAATGTTTTGCTTTTAATAAAAAAATTACCTTTAAAATGACGGAGGTAAAAATAAAGATTTTGACTGCAGTGATAAAATAATGATACATTTTTATTCTAATTTAATTAAATCTGTATAAAACTTTTTAATTTGAGAAAACTTGGTGTTTGAATAATACATTTGAAAAATAATAATACAAAAAGTTGAATGATTATTTTATATCTTTCTGTGTAAAAGCTTAAAACATTATACGCAAAAAAGAAATAATCACTTTCATTCATGCATTTAATTCATTAATCAATTCATTAATAAAACACTGAATGACTGGAATCTTTTTATACCTTTTTAAAAAGGAAAAATTAACAAATAACAATAACAATGATGATGATGATGATGATGATTATGATGAAGGTGAGGTGACAGAATGGTATTTACATAAAGAAATATTTATTCATGCAGAAGTTCATTTTTGTATGAAGAAAACAAAACATTTTTAAATATTTAAAGTAGAAATATTGTCATTATGAGAGACATAAGATACATATATAAGATATATTTAATATATTTTAAGTTTAAATTTTTGGTTTAAATTATTAAAATTATTTCTCATTTATTATAATTTTGGATCCGTTTAAATCAAATCCATTTTAAATTTGAGTTAAATAAGTTTAAATTGAGCGTTTCTATGAATATTTATTTATTTAAGTTACTATTTTTTACTATTTTTAGTAATAATAATAATAATAATAATAATAATAATAATAATAATGTAAATAAAGTCAGTAATTGTAAAAGCTATTTACTCTCGAAGAGCGGCGGCTGTAGCGCGGTGTAAAGCCTCGGAGGCCTTTTGGAGATGGTGATTGGCTGTCGTCTTGCCACCCTCGGGGGCGGGACAGGACGGGCAGAGCTTTCCTCAGGAGGACCACTGAAGATCTGAGAATATTATGAGAATAATATATCAGAAAAACAACAACAAAATAACAAGATTTTATTATTATTTATTTTATATACTGTTATTATTATTATATAAAATATATTTATCTCTATAGTATAAATATATAATCATATTTCTATAATAGTTATGTACATATTAAGATATTTAATATTGAAATCTTTTTTATTTACTTATATATTCATTTATTGATTTATTTAGTTTGAGTGAGATGTTCTGACCTTCTTGTAGTCCTCGATCAGGATCTCGATGACTATGTTCTGGAATTTGATATCCAACATGGCCGCCACCGTTTCCTCCTCGGCTCGGAGCAGGGTGGGGCCGAAGATCACGCCCATGTTGGACGGCGTCATCAGATTCGTGCTGCTTTGACTACACACGCTGTAAAACAACGATCATAAATAAATCAATAAATCCATCATACAGAAGACGTGAGATCTCAGCGGTGTGTAGGTACTGAAACTCAACACACTCATTCTGAGATCAGATCAGATTCGATGGGTAAAGTTACTGCAGCGAGTTCTGATAACGGAATCTGATGATGATCCGAGTTCATTTTGATCAGCTTCCTGCACGACGTCCTGAATTTCATGTGTTTACTTTCACATGTGTGTGAACATGTGTGAGACTCCGGGTTGGATCAGATTACACACACACACACACACACACACACACACACACACACACACACACACACACACACACGAATGCTGAAAAAGCTGAAACAGCTGAAACGCAGCTAATTAGGCAATTTGTCTGGACAAGCTCAGTGTGTTTGGAGGTTAATACACACCTGGTGACAGGAGAGAGAGAGAGATATTGAGAGAGAGAGAGAGAGAGAGAGAGAGAGAGAGAAAGATGGAGAAAGAGAAAAGAAAGTATAAGAAAAGCTTCCTAAATATGATCAAAATTCTGGAGCTGAACCTTTGAAGGTGGATCCAATTTTTTCCAGGTGCAAAAAATAAATCACATCTTTAAAGCACTGAGACGGGAGAGGAGCAGACGTCTGTTTCCAGCCGAGTAAAATGAGGCGGTGAGGCAGAGACTCACAAAAGGCCGAGGGCCGAAGAGGGAGGGTGAGAGGGGAATATTGGTGTGAGAGGAAGACAGAAGCCCGCGGGGGAACAGCAGACCAAAGCTCTGTAATGTACCACTTCATACGACCTCATGGTGCTACAGATACAGACTGGGTTCTATTTATACATTTATATATTCATATATTATATTCACTTCTAGATCTATTTCACATTTATTTTCACTTTAATAGAATGTTCTGATAATAATAATAATAATAATAATAATAATATTCGAATGATCTGATTTGATTTATTCTGTGGTTTTTGTTTTTGCCACATGTTCACTGATGGAGTGACTCCCACAGTCATTAATGCCCTGAGAGCATTGAGGTGAAGGTCACCTCCAAAACTTTCTCTGAAATAATAACGTTCTGCAGAGAAGAAGCTCCAGATTGAGTTTTTAATGACGTTCTCTCCTATAAGCGAGAAAGTCCTCTAAACGACCTTGAACAGATCAAGAAAAAATCACCTCTCCTATGTTCTGCTGATTGTTTCCTCTAAAAAAAGCTCTACTGTGTGTGTGTGTGTGTGTGTGTGTGTGTGTGTGTGTGTGTGTGTGTGTGTGTGTGTGTGTGTGTGTAAAAGGTCTAATCCTCCACTGACGGCGTTATTGAACAGATTAATCCTGCAGAGAAGAATCTCATTCTCAGGGATTTTCATTCAGATTGATTTGCTGATTAAACTGATTACTGCACAAACATTAGCCACTGACAGGTTTAGCTGTGTGTGTGTGTGTGTGTGTGTGTGTGTGTGTGTGTGTGTGTGTGTGTGTGTGTGTGTGTGTGTTATACCTGACCAGGTGTTTGATGAGCAGTTGTAGCATCTCGCGGTTCTTTTCTGGCAGTTTGTACACTAGAGAGTGCACCGCCCCCAAGCGGTAATCTAAATTCTCCAATTCTACACACACACACACACACACACACACACACACACACACACACACACACACAACATTATGACTTTGTCATTCTTAAGGTGCATTTTGAAGGTGTCACCTGCAACACCTGCATTAAATAAGTAAGAGTGTGTGTGTGTGTGTGTGTGTGTGTGTGTGTGTGTGTGTGTGTGTGTGTGTGTGTGTGGTGTAATCAATTTTGTGTGCTATTCAGATTACGTGTGAGATTACAAATCCGTGTTTACTGACAGACACACACACACACACACACACACACACACACACACACACACACACACAACTGGTTATTCACCACGTGTGTAAAAAGTAAATCTGTGCTTGACTACGTTCAGCACCTGCAGGTCACATGATCCTGTCACATGTCAATCACAGCTGTTCTGCGTTTCCACTAATCACCACCTCTACTTATACTTTGTATTTTTTTATTCATATTTTTTGTTTGTTTTGTCAATTATTATATTTATTTATATTATATTATATTATTATATTATTATACAGAATTATAATTATTAGAGCAAAAATATACATAATAACATTAAATGTTAAAGAATTGTTATATAATTATTCAGAAATTCTACTCTGCTATAATAAAAACAGATTCTAAAATAATAATTTCATAAAAGAATAGAGTAATATGAAATAAAAAAAATACAAACAAATATCATTATATTTTATTAATATGATATTTATATATTTTTTTATTATATATTATTACGTTTTCTATCTGAATAAAAAAATAATGCTGTTGTTTCAATTCTTCGACTAAAACGAGCTTCTTCACTTCAAACTGAATTCCTCAGCAGGAAAAACACATGGGCAGCATTTACACATTCATTTCAATCCCTTTTTTTCCTAATTATTTTTGTGGTTTTCTCCAGTTCAGTGCGGTTCTCTTGTCCTCAGCTCGTTATAAAACTCAAATAAAAACGTTAACGAACAAAAACAAATCATGC
>NC_139599.1:17643155-17645655 GCF_946808225.1 Silurus aristotelis | reverse complement strand
GTAATGAATGGACATTCGGTGTTGAGGATGAGGACGAGGTTTCATCTGGAGTCTAAATGTTTCTTCCTCATGAAGTCTAGAGAGTTTGTCCTTCACCACAGTCACCACTGAATCACTCATTAGGGAGAAACTTACATTTATAAACAACAACCTTAAACATTATTTTATACAACTTGAACTGAGTTATGGAAATAATGGTATAACTCATTTGTGTGTGTGTGTGTGTGTGTGTGTGTGTGTGTGTGTGTGTGTGTGTGTGTGTACATTTCTCATGGATGTACAGGTAGCCCTCGATGGTTGGCTGCTGATGCTGCCACACAGATTTTGGCTGCTTCATCTTCTTCATCAGCTCCTCCATCTCCTCCCGTGTGCTCTCAAAGTGATTACGGGTCTAACACACACACACACACACACACACACACACACACACACACAATACACACAAATGCACACACAGGTCACTTTTTTGAGGGAGAAGGTTGGTGTGTGTGAGATGGTTGCTGTGTAATGGTGAAGGTTTGTGTGTGTTGGTGAAGATTGGTGTGTGTGATGGTGAAGATTGGTGTGTGTTGGTGAAGATTGGTGTGTGTGATGGTGAAGATTGGTGTGTGTGATGGTAAAGATTGTTGTGTGTGATGGTAAAGATTGTTGTGTGTGATGGTGAAGACTGATGTGTGTGATGGTGAAGACTGGTGTGTGTGTGTGTTGGTGAAGACTGGTGTGTGTAATGGTGAAGACTGGTGTGTGTGTTGGTGAAGATTGGTGTGTGATGGTGAAGATTGGTGTGTGTGTTGGTGAAGATTGGTGTGTGTGATGGTGAAGACTGGTGTGTGTGATGGTGAAGACTGGTGTGTGTGTTGGTGAAGACTGGTGTGTGATGGTGAAGATTGGTGTGTGTGTTGGTGAAGATTGGTGTGTGTGATGGTGAAGACTGGTGTGTGTGTGATGGTGAAGATTGGTGCGTGTGATGGTGAAGACTGGTGCGTGTGTTAGTGAAGACTGGTGTGTGTGATGGTGAAGATTGGTGTGTGTGTTGGTGAAGATTGGTGTGTGATGGTGAAGATTGGTGTGTGTGTTGGTAAAGATTGGTGTGTGTGTTGGTGAAGACTGGTGTGTGTGATGGTGAAGACTAGTGTGTGTGTTGGTGAAGATTGGTGTGTGTGTTGGTGAAGATTGGTGTGTGATGGTGAAGATTGGTGTGTGTGTTGGTAAAGATTGGTGTGTGTGTTGGTGAAGACTGGTGTGTGTGTTGGTAAAGATTGGTGTGTGTGTTGGTGAAGATTGGTGTGTGATGGTGAAGATTGGTGTGTGTGTTGGTGAAGATTGGTGTGTGTGATGGTGAAGACTGGTGTGTGTGTTGGTGAAGATTGGTGTGTGATGGTTAAGATTGGTGTGTGTGATGGTGAACATTGGTGTGTGATGGTGAAGATTGTTGTGTGTGTTGGTGAAGACTGGTGTGTGTGTGTTGGTAAAGATTGGTGTGTGTGTTGGTGAAGACTGGTGTGTGTGATGGTGAAGATTGGTGTGTGTGATGGTGAAGATTGGTGTGTGTGTTGGTGAAGATTGGTGTGTGTGTTGGTGAAGATTGGTGTGTGTGATGGTGAAGATTGGTGTGTGATGGTGAAGATTGGTGTGTGTGTTGGTGAAGACTGGTGTGTGTGTTGGTTAAGATTGGTGTGTTTGTTGGTGAAGACTGGTGTGTGTGATGGTGAAGATTGGTGTGTGTGATGGTGAAGATTGGTGTGTGATGGTGAAGATTGGTGTGTGTGTTGGTGAAGATTGGTATGTGTGTTGGTGAAGACTGGTGTGTGTGTGTGTTGGTGAGGATTGGTGTGTGTGATGGTGAAGACTGGTGTGTGTGTTGGTGAAGATTGGTGTGTGATGGTGAAGATTGGTGTGTGTGTTGGTGAAGATTGGTGTGTGTGATGGTGAAGACTGGTGTGTGTGTTGGTGAAGATTGGTGTGTGATGGTTAAGATTGGTGTGTGTGATGGTGAACATTGGTGTGTGATGGTGAAGATTGTTGTGTGTGTTGGTGAAGACTGGTGTGTGTGTTGGTAAAGATTGTTGTGTGTGTTGGTGAAGATTGGTGTGTGATGGTAAAGATTGGTGTGTGTGTTGGTGAAGACTGGTGTGTGTGATGGTGAAGATTGGTGTGTGTGTTGGTGAAGATTGGTGTGTGTGTTGGTGAAGATTGGTGTGTGATGGTGAAGATTGGTGTGTGTGATGGTGAAGACTGGTGTGTGTGATGGTGAAGATTGGTGTGTGTGTTGGTGAAGACTGGTGTGTGTGATGGTGAAGATTGGTGTGTGTGTTGGTGAAGACTGGTGTGTGTGTTGGTGAAGACTGGTGTGTGTGTTGGTGAAGATTGGTGTGTGATGGTGAAGATTGGTGTGTGATGGTGAAGATTGGTGTGTGTGATGGTGAAGACTGGTGTGTGTGTTGGTGAAGATTGGTGTGTGATGGTTAAGATTGGTGTGTGTGATGGTGAACATTGGTGT
>NC_139599.1:17625655-17628155 GCF_946808225.1 Silurus aristotelis | reverse complement strand
TGCTAATGATGAGATCTCCACCCTGGACGAACCTGTGAAGGACACCATTGTACGTTCTCACAGCTTACATCCACGTTCATGTCCACATCTATGTCCTTTCCCACTTGCATGTCTACGTCTATGGCCATGTTCATGTCCACACCAAAGTTCTTGTCAATACCCGTGTCCACATTTGCATCCACGTTCACGAGCATGTCCATGTCCCTGGATATCATAACAAAATCCTCCTCCTGTTTTGGATGTAATCATTATTGTTCCTCACATCTTGCAGTTGAAGTCCACTGTCTCGCTCAATACAGGAACCTCATGGAATCTGAAACATCACTAGGTTCTCCGTTATCAATCCATAGATCCCAAATTAATATTTGCCTATGAGAAATAAGTTGGACATAAAATCCAACATGGATGTTTATTTCTAGTGAGCGAACACAGCGAGAGAAACTACGACTGATTGTTTTAATAGTTTTTACGTCACATGGTTCTGCCTCCTGGTATTGACTCTGTACCTACAAACACATTACTGAGAGAACTGTTAGTTCCTGTTCAATTATAATAACATACTACATCATCAGCATTATCACGCCTCCTAGTGGACACATCTTGACACTACAGTTTAAAACATGAAATTCTAAAATAACAGTGTGTGTGTGTGTGTGTGTGTGTGTGTGTGTGTGTGTGTGTGTGTGTTGTAGTTAAGGGATTTGAAGGCAGTAGGTCAGAAGTTTGTGCACGTGCTGTACCCGAAGAAAAGCTCTGCTTTATTGCGAGACTGTGAGTACACACCCACTTGTTACATCACAAAACCCATCACTCTGATTGGTTAAAAAGAGGTTCACTTTTTGACACACCGCTCAATGTGTGTTGTGTGTGTTGTGTGTGTGTGTGTGTGTGTACTTACGTACGTTTCTGTAGGGGATTTGTGGGGACCTTTGCTGTTGTGTGTTTCTCTGGCATTGTAAGTAAACACAAACACACATACACTAAACTGTCTTATAGACACACAAAGTGCACCATTTATCACTGTGTGTGTGTGTGTGTGTGTGTGTGTGTGTGTGTGTGTGTGTGTGTGTGTGTGTTAGGATGTTGCAGGGTGGATCTGTAGACAGTAAAGATGATGGAGGTCCTCAGTTTGCTGAAGTTTTTGTTATCGTCTGGTTCGGTTCGATCATCATTACAGTCAACTCTAAACTTCTGGGAGGAACCATGTAAGTGATTTTACACACACACACACACACACACACACACACACACACACACACACACACACACACACACACACACACACACACACACTTCATGAGCCATCAGGAACCAAGTAGAAGACAATAACCGTGTGTGTGTGTGTGTGTGTGTGTGTGTGTGTGTGTGTGTGTGTGTGTGTGTGTGTAGATCGTTTTTCCAGAGCCTGTGTGTGTTGGGTTACTGTATCCTCCCCCTGACGGCAGCCATGTTGGTTTGTCGTCTCGTGTTGCTCAGCTCCAGCGGAATTACCAGCTTCATTGTCCGGCTTGTGGTCGTCAGTGCCTCCTTTGGCTGGTCGACGTTTGGTATGGAACACGCACGCACACATACTCAACATACAACATACGCACACACACGTGCTCACGCGCGTACACACACACACACACACACTTGTCAGATTTTGTTAGGAATGTATTTAGTTGCAGTAACACTGCTCACCACAAGGTGGAAGCACAAGCACAGTTTTTTTTTAATATACTCCTCTAATGTAAAAAATCTGTGTGTGTGTGTGTGTGTGTGTGTGTGTGTGTGTGTGTGTGTGTGTGTGTGTGTGTGTGTGTGTGTGTGTGTTCCCACAGCCTCCACAGCATTCCTCGCTGACAGTCAGCCACCCAATCGGAAAGCTCTCGCCATTTACCCGGTTTTTCTCTTCTACTTTGTGATTGGTTGGATGATCCTTACCTTCTCTCCATCATAACCTTCACTCACTCTCCACCAATCAGCTGAAGTGCGTAACCCAAAGCCCCTCCCCTTTTCTTGATTTTCACTTTGTCCTAACTTTTACATCATCCACAAGGATGGGCCTGATGAGTGGGTGGGGCTTTTCCAGCAAACAAATAAAAAAAAAGGGAAATGAAATGTAGATCTTTCCTTTTTTCATTCGTTTGTAGGTATGGACAGATGGGGGGCTGAAGAAGAAAGAAAAAAAACTCTTTTGTACTTCATTTACAATGTTCCACAAGTCTTTTTTATTTTATTTACATCAGCAAAACTGTGTGTGTGTGTGTGTGTGTGTGTGTGTGTGTGTGTGTGTGTGTGTGTGTGTGTGTGTGTTCGCATGAGTGTGTGAGAGAGAAATGTTAACATTTACAACTAATAAAAATATAATTATTTTATTTAATGAAATCTTTAAGAAATACACACAAACTATTTGGATTAGACTGTCTCATGCATATTAATGAGTGGGCGTGACCTGTGTACGTATGATGTGGGATTAATTACAAGGTGAGATTGATTGATTGATTGATTGTGTATTTAT
>NC_139599.1:17613155-17620655 GCF_946808225.1 Silurus aristotelis | reverse complement strand
TTATCAGTGTGTTGTGTGTGTTATCAGTGTGTTGTGTGTGTGAACAGTGTGTTGTGTTTGTGAACAGTGTGTTGTGTATGTTATCGGTGTGTATGTGATCAGTGTGTTGTGTGTGTGAACAGTGTGTTGTGTTTGTGAACAGTGTGTTGTGTATGTTATCGGTGTGTATGTGATCAGTGTGTTGTGTGTGTGAACAGTGTGTTGTGTGTGTTATCAGTGTGTTGTGTATGTGATCAATGTGTTGTGTGTGTGAACAGTGTGCTGTGTTTGTGAACAGTGTGTTGTGTATGTTATCGGTGTGTATGTGATCAGTGTGTTGTGTGTGTGAACAGTGTGTTGTGTGTGTGATCAGTTTGTTGTGTTTGTGAACAGTGTGTTGTGTATGTTATCTGTGTGTTGTGTATGTGATCAATGTGTTGTGTATGTGATCAATGTGTTGTGTGTGTTATCAGTGTGTTGTGTGTGTTATCAGTGTGTTGTGTGTGAACAGTGTGTTGTGTGTGTGTGTGATCAGTGTGTTGTGTGTGTGTGTGATCAGTGTGTTGTGTTTGTGAACAGTGTGTTGTGTTTGTGAACAGTGTGTTGTGTATGTTATCAGTGTGTATGTGAACAGTGTGTTGTGTATGTTATCAGTGTGTATGTGATCAGTGTGTTGTGTGTGTGAACAGTGTGTTGTGTGTGTGTGATCAGTGTGTTGTGTTTGTGATCAGTGTGTTGTGTTTGTGAACAGTGTGTTGTGTGTGTGAACAGTGTGTTGTGTGTGTGATCAGTGTGTTGTGTTTGTGAACAGTATGTTGTGTATGTTATCAGTGTGTTGTGAATGTGATCAATGTGTTGTGTGTGTTATCAGTGTGTTGTGTGTGTTATCAGTGTGTTGTGTGTGTGTTATCAGTGTGTTGTGTGTGTGAACAGTGTGTTGTGTGTGTGAACAGTGTGTTGTGTGTGTGAACAGTGTGTTGTGTTTGTGAACAGTGTGTTGTGCATGTTATCAGTGTGTTGTGTGTGTGATCAGTGTGTTGTGTGTGTGATCAGTGTGTTGTGTGTGTGATCAATGTGTTGTGTGTGTTATAAGTGTGTTGTGTGTGTGATCAGTGTGTTGTGTGTGTTATCAGTGTGTTGTGTGTGTGTGAACAGTGTGTTTTGTGTTTGTGAACAGTGTGTTGTGTTTGTGAACAGTATGTTGTGTGTGTTATCAGTGTGTTGTGTGTGTGATCAATGTGTTGTGTGTGTGATCAGTGTGTTGTGTGTGTGATCAGTGTGTTGTGTGTGTGATCAGTGTGTTGTGTGTGTGATCAGTGTGTTGTGTGTGAACAGTGTGTTGTGTTTGTGATCAATGTGTTGTGTGTGTTATAAGTGTGTTGTGTGTGTGATCAGTGTGTTGTGTGTGTTATCAGTGTGTTGTGTGTGTGTGAACAGTGTGTTGTGTGTGTGATCATTGTGTTGTGTATGTGTGAACAGTGTGTTGTGTGTGTGTGTGTGTGTGTGTGTGTGTGATCAGTGTGTTGTGTGTGTGTGTGTGTGTGTGTGTGATCAGTGTGTTGTGTGTGTGTGTGTGTGTGTGATCAGTGTGTTGTGTGTGTGTGTGTGTGATCAGTGTGTTGTGTGTGTGTGTGTGTGTGTGATCAGTGTGTTGTGTGTGTGTGTGTGTGTGTGTGATCAGTGTGGTGTGTGTGTGTGTGTGTGTGTGTGATCAGTGTGTTGTGTGTGTGTGTGTGTGTGTGTGTGATCAGTGTGTTGTGTGTGTGTGTGTGTGTGTGATCAGTGTGTTGTGTGTGTGATCAATGTGTTGTGTGTGTTATCAGTTTGTTGTGTATGTGATCAGTGTGTTGTGTGTGTGTGATCAGTGTGTTGTGTGTGTGTGATCAGTGTGTTGTGTGTGTGTGATCAGTGTGTTGTGTATGTTATCAGTGTGTTGTGTGTGTGATCAGTGTGTTGTGTGTGTGTGTGAACAGTGTGTTGTGTGTGTGTGAACAGTGTGTTGTGTGTGTGTGTGAACAGTGTGTTGTGTGTGTGTGATCAGTGTGTTGTGTGTGTGTGTGATCAGTGTGTTGTGTGTGTGTGTGATCAGTGTGTTGTGTGTGTGTGTGAACAGTGTGTTGTGTGTGTGTGAACAGTGTGTTGTGTGTGTGTGATCAGTGTGTTGTGTGTGTGTGATCAGTGTGTTGTGTGTGTGTGATCAGTGTGTTGTGTGTGTGTGATTAGTGTGTTGTGTGTGTGATCAGTGTGTTGTGTGTGTGATCAGTGTGTTGTGTGTGTGAACAGTGTGTTGTGTGTGTGTGATCAGTGTGTTGTGTGTGTGTGATCAGTGTGTTGTGTGTGTGTGTGATCAGTGTGTTGTGTGTGTGTGATCAGTGTGTTGTGTGTGTGTGATCAGTGTGTTGTGTGTGTGTGATCAGTGTGTTGTGTGTGTGTGAACAGTGTGTTGTGTGTGTGATCAGTGTGTTGTGTGTTATAAGTGTGTTGTGTGTGTGTGATCAGTGTGTTGTGTGTGTGTGATCAGTGTGTTGTGTGTGTGTGATCAGTGTGTTGTGTGTGTGTGATCAGTGTGTTGTGTATGTTATCAGTGTGTTGTGTGTGTGATCAGTGTGTTGTGTGTGTGTGTGAACAGTGTGTTGTGTGTGTGTGAACAGTGTGTTGTGTGTGTGTGATCAGTGTGTTGTGTGTTATAAGTGTGTTGTGTATGTGATCAATGTGTTGTGTGTGTTATCAGTTTGTTGTGTATGTGATCAGTGTGTTGTGTGTGTGTGTGTGAACAGTGTGTTGTGTGTGTGTGATCAGTGTGTTGTGTGTGTGTGAACAGTGTGTTGTGTGTGTGTGTGTGTGTGTGTGTGATCAGTGTGTTGTGTGTGTGTGTGTGTGTGTGATCAGTGTGTTGTGTGTGTGTGTGTGTGATCAGTGTGTTGTGTGTGTGTGTGTGTGTGTGATCAGTGTGTTGTGTGTGTGTGTGTGTGTGTGTGTGATCAGTGTGGTGTGTGTGTGTGTGTGTGTGTGTGATCAGTGTGTTGTGTGTGTGTGTGTGTGTGATCAGTGTGTTGTGTGTGTGTGTGTGTGTGTGTGATCAGTGTGTTGTGTGTGTGATCAGTGTGTTGTGTGTGTGATCAATGTGTTGTGTGTGTTATCAGTTTGTTGTGTATGTGATCAGTGTGTTGTGTGTGTGTGATCAGTGTGTTGTGTGTGTGTGATCAGTGTGTTGTGTGTGTGTGATCAGTGTGTTGTGTGTGTGTGATCAGTGTGTTGTGTATGTTATCAGTGTGTTGTGTGTGTGATCAGTGTGTTGTGTGTGTGTGTGTGAACAGTGTGTTGTGTGTGTGTGTGTGAACAGTGTGTTGTGTGTGTGTGTGTGAACAGTGTGTTGTGTGTGTGTGTGAACAGTGTGTTGTGTGTGTGTGTGTGAACAGTGTGTTGTGTGTGTGTGTGAACAGTGTGTTGTGTGTGTGTGAACAGTGTGTTGTGTGTGTGTGATCAGTGTGTTGTGTGTGTGTGTGATCAGTGTGTTGTGTGTGTGTGTGATCAGTGTGTTGTGTGTGTGTGATCAGTGTGTTGTGTGTGTGTGATCAGTGTGTTGTGTGTGTGTGATCAGTGTGTTGTGTGTGTGTGATCAGTGTGTTGTGTGTGTGATCAGTGTGTTGTGTGTGTGATCAGTGTGTTGTGTGTGTGATCAGTGTGTTGTGTGTGTGAACAGTGTGTTGTGTGTGTGAACAGTGTGTTGTGTGTGTGTGATCAGTGTGTTGTGTGTGTGTGTGATCAGTGTGTTGTGTGTGTGTGATCAGTGTGTTGTGTGTGTGTGATCAGTGTGTTGTGTGTGTGTGATCAGTGTGTTGTGTGTGTGTGATCAGTGTGTTGTGTGTGTGATCAGTGTGTTGTGTGTGTGAACAGTGTGTTGTGTGTGTGATCAGTGTGTTGTGTGTTATAAGTGTGTTGTGTGTGTGTGATCAGTGTGTTGTGTGTGTGTGATCAGTGTGTTGTGTGTGTGTGATCAGTGTGTTGTGTGTGTGTGATCAGTGTGTTGTGTGTGTGTGATCAGTGTGTTGTGTGTGTGTGATCAGTGTGTTGTGTATGTTATCAGTGTGTTGTGTGTGTGATCAGTGTGTTGTGTGTGTGTGTGAACAGTGTGTTGTGTGTGTGTGAACAGTGTGTTGTGTGTGTGTGAACAGTGTGTTGTGTGTTATAAGTGTGTTGTGTATGTGATCAATGTGTTGTGTGTGTTATCAGTTTGTTGTGTATGTGATCAGTGTGTTGTGTGTGTGTGTGTGAACAGTGTGTTGTGTGTGTGTGATCAGTGTGTTGTGTGTGTGTGAACAGTGTGTTGTGTGTGTGTGAACAGTGTGTTGTGTGTGTCATCAGTGTTGTGTGTGTGTGTGTGTGTGTGTGAACAGATGAATATATATATAAATGTAGTATATGTTCATGTGAAACCCACACTGCAGAGAATAAACCTATCCTGTAGTTTAAAATTCAAAAGTGGGCGTGGTCTGGGGTGTGGACTGCATATCCCATGAGGCTCAACGGTTTGCTGTCGGCAGAACGCGTGCGTGTCAGGAAGCGGTGTGTTCATGTGTTTTATGGGGGACTGAACCCCAGAGCAGAAGAACAAGTTCAGAGCAAAGAGAAACCTGGAAGCATGAAAGAAACCGGAGAAGAGAAAGGAGTGAGATGAGTGCAGAGGAGTGCAAAGTGGAGGGGAAAAAAAAGAAGAAGAAAGGAACGGAATAAAATAAAGAGCGAAGTGGAGGAGAAGCGAGAAGAGAAGAGAAGAGAAGAGAAGAGAAGAGAAGAGAAGAGAAGAAAGGAGAAGAGAAGAGAAGAGAAGAGAAGAGAAGAATGGATGAAAGTGGAGAGAGGAGTGTGAGGAGCTCCACATGCAGGGCTTTACCCCGACACACACGGCATGTAGGTGAGGGCACGGATTTCAGCAGTCCCTATAATAACTCATCAATCCTTCATTATGAGCGCTCCTGCGCATGCGCAAAGGTGTGTGGCGGCGTTAATGAGGTCCTGCAATAATAAAGCGGCGCGTGTTTTTTTTTTTTTTTCTCTCCTCTCCTCCTTCTGGATCCTGATTGGTCAGGAGGAGGTGTTTATTTACAGCAGCTCTCTCTGATAGTAGAAGAGTTTTGTAGTAATCATGAAGTGTTCTGGAAGATGATGTGATCATGTGATGTGTACGGAAGGAGTCTCCAGTGTCAGAGGGAAATCTGTAACACTAAACGTTTTTATTTTGGGATACGCTTCTTTTTGCAGTTTCTGTGGTAACCAGGGGGGGATTTATATTGGTTTGTGCGAGTTCTGTTAAATTAAGCTTTGTTGAATTTTCTTCATCTTGTTGGTGTAAATAGGTTCAAATTGGTCATGTTGTAGTCAGACACACCACCAACTAGCTAGCTAAAGTTCAGAGGAGAAGGTCTGGTGGCCGGTAAAGTGCAGAGGAGAAGGTCTGGTGGCCGGTAAGGTTCAGAGGAGAAGGTCTGGTGGCCGGTAAGGTTCAGAGGAGAAGGTCTGGTGGCCGGTAAGGTTCAGAGGAGAAGGTCTGGTGGCCGGTAAGGTTCAGAGGAGAAGGTCTGGTGACTGGAGGGCAGGATAATCTAGAAATCAGTGTTTGAACTCAGAATTAAATCTCAGTGTATTGTTATTAGGACCAGGCTGACCACGACCTGGTCAGGTTCAACCGTTATCATGTGTTAGTCATGAAACCGTGGATTAAAAATCATGTTCCTGATTAAAAACACATCAGAGGAAGTTGCGTGTGTATTGTGTGTGTTGGCGTATGTAGATGTGTTTTGTATTCAGTACAACACAATACAAAGCCCTGAGTGAAACAAAACCCCCACTAGATGCAAATTAGACCCATCAGCTGAAGGTGGTTCTCACTACGCAGCACACCAGAGTGAATGTGTGCGTTTTGTGTATTTATCTGTGTTGTGTTTGTGGTGTTCTACTTTCTGATGGGGGTCTCGGGTTCTGTTTGTTGAAGTGTTTTATAGACTCTGATGCCTTGGATTTATTTTCGTCACTACTGTGTCGGCTTTATATAGTTCATCAGACCACACAGCAACCAGCTCTGACACACACACACACACACACACACACAGACACACACAGAGCTTGTGTTCAGTCACTTCTCAGACCTGCATTTTTTACTCCTGCATTTTGTAGAAACACTCGTTACAGATGTGTGGTTTTGTGTCACGTGTGTGGGGCGAGTGTGACACAGCTGTGGCATTGCAGGTGTGACTATTTTGTTGTGTGTGTAAGGACAAGTGGATACAGTGTGTGGGTGTAATAAGTACAGTGTGTGTGTGAGAGAGAATGCAGTGTGTGCGTGCGTGCAGTGTGAGTGTAGTAAGTACAGTTGTACGTGTGAATGCAGTGTGCGTGTGCACAGTGTGCACAGTGTGAGTGTAGTAAGTACAGTTGTACGTGTGAATGCAGTGTGCGTGTGCACAGTGTGCACAGTGTGAGTGTAGTAAGTACCGTTGTACGTGTGAATGCAGTGTGCGTGTGCACAGTGTGCACAGTGTGAGTGTAGTAAGTACAGTTGTACGTGTGAATGCAGTGTGCGTGTGCACAGTGTGCACAGTGTGAGTGTAGTAAGTACCGTTGTACGTGTGAATGCAGTGTGCGTGTGCACAGTGTGCACAGTGTGAGTGTAGTAAGTACAGTTGTACGTGTGAATGCAGTGTGCGTGTGCACAGTGTGCACAGTGTGAGTGTAGTAAGTACAGTTGTGTGTAAGTGTGAGTACAGTGTGTGAATGCAGTGTGTGCGTGCGAATGCAGTGTGAATGTATATGCAGTGAGTGAGTGTAGTAAGTGTGAGAGTAAATGTGTGTGTGTGTGTGTGTGTGTGTGTGTGTGTGTGTTTTAGAGAGACAACTGGAACTGAGTTTCTTTTTCAGACCTGTTTAAACTTGTTAGTGTAAAATTAAACATGAAACACAATCGGAGTCTCTGTTGCCTGCTGCCGTGTGTGTGTGTGTGTGTGTGTGTGTGTGTGTGTGTGCTGGTGTTAAACAGTTGTTCTTTAGAGTCTAGATTAATAAGGGTTGTGTCAAAACAGACGTGTGTGTGTGTGTGTGTGTGTGTGTGTGTGTGTGTGTGTGTGTGTGTGTGTGTGTGTGTGTGTGTGATGGTATTATGGGCTATAGAGTTTTAATGCATTTTCTTTACCTCACTTCGCGTTTTAGCTCAGTTTCTAACAACTCTAGACACCACTAGAAAGGTTGCCATGACAACACGATAGTGATGCTGCTATCAGCTACACACCACATTTAGAACGAGTTTGTAAATAGTGGTTCAGCGTTCCATGTAAAAGCGGGTGTGGTTTAACTGGAAGCATGTGGGCGGAGACAATTATCATGAGCAACTAATATTGATCATCCCTTTATCTCTCTCTCTCTCTCCCTCTCTCTCTTCCCCTCTCTCTCTCTCTCTCTCTCTCTCTCTCTCTCTCTCTCTCTCTCTCTCTCTCTCTCTCTCTATTAGCAATGTGTTTAATTTCCTGT
>NC_139599.1:17588155-17598155 GCF_946808225.1 Silurus aristotelis | reverse complement strand
AAGCATGATTAGATTATATTTATTGATATTAGATCAGGAAACATTAGAATCAGACAATTAGATCAGACGAAAGCAATTTCAGATCAGGTTCTTCCAAATTACAGTTGCTCCAAATTAAACAAATCTAGATTAGACCAGAAACAATTTGACCAGATCAAATCAACCCAGTGTAGACCAAGTAAGTCAGGTGAAAGCAGATTAGACCAGACTATATCTAATCTAAAATTACTGTATTAAAGACTTTTTTTTATAATTAAACACAAACTATAAAACATTAGAGCAGTCTAAATATGAGATAAGACCAGATCAGACTAAATCTAATTAGACTTTACCTGAATAATTGGATCAGAATAACAAATCTAAAACTAGAATTAAAAAAACATCAGACATTTAACAAGTAATCAGTAACTGTTGATTCTACACTGTGCATTAGGACAAACCCAATTGTTTATTGTGTCTTCTCATTGGTCAGCAGTTTAAACTTTTTTGTACATCAGCATTTCGTTTACTCAGTGTATATATTTGGATTAGATTAGATTGGATTTAGATCAGATACCGAACATCATGTAAATTTTCTTTCGGGACAGATTTTGAAACGTCTGTTTTTGTGTACATTACTGTATATTAAGGTATTAATGTGTTTTGCAAAAGCTGTGTGTGTGTGTGTGTGTGTGTGTGTGTGTGTGTGTGTGTGTGTGTGTGTGTGTGTGTGTGTGTGTGTGTGTGTGTGTGAGAAGGTGTTATGTAAGAAGACGTGTTGTATTTATGGCTGTAACATAATGCTTTAATTAATTCATCCACTCCGTGTGTGTGTGTGTGTGTGTGTGTGTGTGTGTGTGTGTGTGTAAAGACACGCACACACGTCTTTAAATGCCACATGTGCCTTGAAGCTGAGATTTCAGTATAATTTATTTGTTACTCGATTGTTTGAATTTCTTTATTGTTCATTTTTCAATTCAATGGAAAAAAAGAACAAAATTTAGAGAATGAATAATTACAGCTTTACACTGTTACTTGTATTTTGTACCTACATTTTGATTGGACTCGGTGATGTGTGTGTGCTGGGAAAAGAAATAAAGACTTTTTCAGTGAACACGGGGGATAAATGCTTATTTATTGGGGGTTATTGCTTGTTTTTTGTAGTTTTTTTCTCTCCACTGTAATAAAAACACACACTGTACATTATACAGGTTTTTTTATTTACTGCGTTAATGAACCTGAACATCGAATAAACATCAGTATTAATAAAATATAATGTTCACTAAGTAAACTGAAGTGTTTAAATAACTGCTTATTTGATCTACAATAAATAATTAGCATAAATTAGCATTAAATAAATCCATATTGATTCAGGTATTTGGACACATGACATTTCCACTTATAAGTGTTTTTTTCTCCAAACTGTTATACAAACTTGGAGGTACACAATTGTATCGGACGTCTTTGGATGCTGTAGCTTAAAACTTTGCCTTCACTTGAGCTAGGAGACCCAAACCCGTTCCAGCATGACACTGCCCCTGTGTACAAAGCCAACTCCATGAAGATCTGCTTTCCATGGGTTGAAAGTGTGTGGAAGATCTCCTGCTGTAGAGCTCTAACCCTATTTAACATCTTTGGGATGATTGTGAATGCTGACTGCACCCCAGGATCCTTCTCAACTTCTCACCTACACCACTTCCTGACTTTACCAACACCCTTGTAGCTGAATGAATCTCCACAAAGTTTAGTGGAACATCTCCCAGAAGAGTGGAGTTTATTATAACTATATATATAATTATATTTATATATAAAATTGAGACTAGATGTGGAATGGGACGTTCAGAAAAAGCACATAACAATCCAAAAACCTTTGGCCATACAGTGTATGGAGGTGACATTTATGAAATTCATTCATTAATAACAACATTAATTAATTCATTAAGTAATTCACTGGTGTAACTGATGCTCTATTATGATGATACGGGAACCTTAGTACGAAGCTCTGCAGCTCTCAGTTCTCAGGTTCCTCTTTTCTTTGTTCCCCTTTTTTTATTTTAGAGAATATGAGCTAAAGGTTTTAAAGCATGAAGGACATTCAGGATCATCAGACCACACAGACCTCACTGTGATTCAGAACTGACTCTTTGTGTTCTTATTTGTCTTTTGATTGATTGTGAATGTGATGCAGGTGTAAGGTTTTATTTATCCCTGGAAGAAACTGCAGAGGTCCGAGGATGAAACCCTGTGGAACTCAAAGGTACATGATGCTTTAAATCATCACTAAGTAACTAATTTTTCTGTTTTATAACTGAATTGAACCTTTTGAAACATGTTCTTGTGAGATATTTCATTAGAAACGTGCCATTTGTGTATTATATAAGAAATCATGAATGAGTTGATGGACTAGAACCTGTTCTAATGCTAATAATAAGTGTGTGTGTGTGTGTGTGAGTGTGTGTGTGTGTGTGTGTGTGTGTGTGTGTGTGTGTGTTACAGTGATTACACTCTGGTCTTTTTCCTCATTGAAGTAAATAAGACAAAGGTAATGCAGTTTGTTACAGAGAAACCACACTGGAGTGTAAAGTCCTTTTTCCTGAAGATATTAAAGAACATCTTCCCCTCTGTGCCTGTGAGCAAGAAGTTCCAGGTCCTCAGGACCATCAGAAGCGGTGCTTGATCCTGAAACCTCCTCAGTAAATTAAGAAGTGAGCTCGGAGCAATGGAACACTCAGTGGGTTTTTTTTAGCTCAGGCTTCACAGCTGCTCGATTTAAATAAGAATCTAAATGAGAATATCTGAGAGGAGAAGGGTGAGCTGAGACGAGACGAGACGAGACGAGCGCATACACAAACCCTGAAGAACCTTCCGCTTTTCTGTTATTTAAAGGCATCACGCCAGGGAGCAAGGTTCAGCTTCCACGCTTTATTTTACCCTCAGCTGTGAACTTCTGTCCATGTTTATATGATCAGGCTCTGAATGAGGGAGAGGGAGAGAAGGAGCGAGAGATTTTTTTTTTTAAATAGAAAGCTGGAACATACTGAAGCATCTGAAGTGTTTACTGAAGTTCTGAGCTGGTGGTGTGTGTGTGTGTGTGTGTGTGTGTGTGTGTGTGTGTGTGTGTGTGTGTGTGTGTGTGTGTGTGTGTGTGTGTGAGAGCAGGTGAAGGACAGAGTGTGCAGATGAATGATGGGTGGAATCGATGCAGTTTTATTCCACACAGTGAGATCCATCTTCACATGCTGCAGCTGGGCCCAGAACCTCCTTGAGCAAAAAGGGTTAAGGGCCTCGCTTAAGGGCCCAACAGTAGCAGCTTGAACCCATCACCTGCTAAAAAGAACCTAACCAGTGCTTCAACTGTGGAGTCCCCTCTCCCCCAGGCACCCTAGATAGGCAGCATCATTTATTTAAAACAAGTGAATTTTTTCCTACAGCGTCTTTCGCACCACAGTCTCTTCAACCACATAGATGTTCTAGAACACGCAGGAACCGAGCCATGATTGGTCGATTCTGTAAACGTAGACAAACAGATGATATGAAAGACGAGAAGAGAAGATCTTTCTCTTTCTCTCGCTTTTTAATCCATTCAGCTGTTTACATGATCATGAATAATTACTAATCACACTCACACCAATCCTCCAATCAGCTCACAGGAGGGGTTTAAGTTTAACCCAATCAGAATCAGGAGGCGGGGTAATATATATATTTTATTTCGCTAGCTTGTGTTTGATCAGTGCTGTTTGAGGATATAAGCTGCTCTTGAAAAGGGAACGCTTCACAGGAAGTGACGCATGTGTTTGAAATTTACTTACTTTTAATGACAAATGAATAAATGAATCAATTATTATTAATTGTAATCCATTAATTAACACTTAATGTCAAACATTTTTAGAAACTTGACAAAAAAATCTTATTTCTAGTGTGTGTGTGTGCGTGTGATCAATGGTTGTCCATGCAGCGGAAGTGCACACACACTCTGAGACGCTCCTGGAAGGTGCTGGTGGTGATGGTGTAGAGGATCGGGTTTAGAGCGCTGTTGATGGGCAGAATGAAGATCACCACCCACAGGATGAGTGTTCCTGAACACACACATTATACACAGACTATATATTATACACAGATACCTCACACTGTGTGTGTGTGTGTGTGTGTGTGTGTGTGTGTGTGTGTGTGTGTGTGTGTGTGTGTGTGTGTTTTTTTTTTTATCTGATCCAAATTAAAATGTGTTTGTGGAATCTAAATTACAGACATGTGGACTGTCTATTCTTTTATGGTTACAAATAATGTTCATACATCATCTGCCATAAAAGTTCTCACACACACACACACACACACACACACACACACACACACACACACACACACACACACACACACACACACACACACACACTCACTCTTACCGGTGATGTGCACCTGCAGCAGAGAGAGGATCTTGAGCAGGAAGATGGGGATCCAGCACATGGCGTCTGTGAAGACGATAAAGAAGAAGCGCTTGGCCACGGACACTTCAAGGTCAAAGGTCGTCTGTCTGGCGGATTTGGCTGTTTTCTGGATGGAGTAGAACATGCTGGAGTAGGAGAAGACGATCAGGATGAAGGCAAGCAGGTTCAGACCTGAAAACAAAACATGAGCACAAAAAAGTACAAAATAAATAATAATAATAATTAAAGCGGTGATTTGTGTCCCTGCTTTAACGTAATAATACCTGGATCACAGACTGTCTGTCTGTCTGTCTGTCTGTCTGTCTGTCTGTCTGTCTGTAATTGTATTAATTGTACTAACTGGTCTATTTGTGTGTGTGTGTGTGTGTGTGTGTGTGTGTGTGTGTGTGTGTGTGTGTGTGTGTCATCTTATTCATTTACTCTCAAGCTGTGGAGTTCTGTGTTCTAATTGGCTGTCAGCTGCAGATTATCGTTTCTATGGTAACGGCAGTGTTCCGCTGTCTAGCTAGCTACATGGTTAACCTCGTACGCTTCCCAGGGCCCATGTTCTCTCCCGTTGCCCAGCAACGCTGTACTTTACCCAGCAGTACAGCAGGCGTGAGATAGTAAATCAAGTGTTTAGTTGTTTTTGGTGTTGCGTAAGAAAAGTTGTTGTTCTGTTTGAGAATGAAGCAGTGCATTGTGGGTAAGCGGCGCTGGTGTGTCTCACCCAGAAAGATGCCGGTGGAGTAGCAGCGAGCGCCCAGACTCTCGACCTGCTCCGAGTGCAGGGGGAAACACACGCCGTTGCGACCGTAGAAGTTGCCGAAGGTTCGTCTGTCACAGAACGGGGCGAGCGCCAGGACGAAGCCCAGAGCCCAGATGGACGTCAGGAAGCAGAGCGTGCGCTTGCGTCCCGCACGGTAATGATGGAACGGGAACACGATGCACACGTACTTCTCCAACGTCATGTAGGTCAGCATCATCACCGACACCTCGGTGGAGAGCAGCGCCAAGGAGCCAATCAGCTGACACGACAGACTCTCCATCCAGATGTGGGCGTGGCGATTATACTCCCCGCAGTACTTCATATCGAAGGCGCCGATAAAGAAAAGGTACACGCCCATCAGGCAGTCTGCACCTATCCGAGATCCACAACATGTGCAAGGTGTGTTAGCTGGGGTGTTTTAATGCCCATATAAGGAACTATGACTGGGTGTGGCCTTACAGGTTCAATTTGGAAATGGAAGCACCCTCTTGGGACGCGTGTCTTTAAGTCCATATATAGAAATACAGACACTTTCAAGTAAGCATGTGTTTGAAGTCCATAAATGGAAAAAATATATATTATTTTTTTATTTTTTTAAATATTATTTTGATCTTTTCAGCTACTTTATTATGTGTACTGTTAGTAACTATAGTATGGGGGTCTCACACACACACACACACACACACACACACACACACACACACACACACACACACACACACACACACACACACACATACTTAGACATTGTGGTCCTACGGTTGTATACTGTGAAGTTGTATCATCTGTGTGCGTTTGCCCCCAAACTTAATTGCTTATTTTCTGCCTAGCAGGTGGTGTGTGTGTGTGTGTGTGTGTGTGTGTGTGTGTGTGTGTGTGTGTGTGTGTGTGTGTGTGTGTGTGTGTGTGTGTGTGTGTTTAATAAGCATTTATGATCAAGACTGACAGATGAATCATTTATTACATCTTCGTGTGTGTGTGTGTGTGTGTGTGTGTGTGTGTGTGTGTGTGTGTGTGTGTCGGGGTCGTTACAGCACCTTCCAGATCATTTACAGTCATCACAGTTACGGACGGACAGCCGCAGTGTTTGGGGGTGTGGGTAATCCCATGTGTATCAGCCATGGAGAATCCTGATCTCTGATTGGCTGACAGGTGTGAATATATTTCGTTATATGGGGGCGGAGCTTTGTTCAAACAAAAGTGAAATCTTTGCTGATTTGGAAATGAAAAGTCGATCACTAGATACTGCTGAGGTCGTGTGAATGCTGTTTCAAGGTAACTGGGTACTAATATGGACACCGTGTAGTCTAGTGAATGGCTAATATTCTAACATGCTGTCATTTATACACAATATAACGAATGCACCAGACTGAACCTTCAGCAGGAACATCAGCAAATCAATACATAATGAAATAAATATGAATAGATACAGCAGAAGTGTGAACCTGCTCACAGCAGAGCGATTTGATGGCCATGGTGTGATGCTCGTTCTCCGAAGCGACACAGGAACGTAGACAGATGACGAAGACGTTCCCGAAGCAGATAGCGAAGGCCACGACCCACACGAACACGCGCAGGATGATGTTGGCCAGCAGGTTCTCGAAGGACGAGATGCCGTCCGTGTTCGGCTTGCAGCTCCTCACGTTCGGGGAGTAGGTGCAGTACTCGAAACGCTTAAAATATCTACAGCCACACACACACACACACACACACATGGACAGGGCCATTGTCATGCTGGAACAGGTTTGGGTCTCCTAGCTTAAGTAGACAAAAATATAATTGTGTGCCTGAAAGTTTGTAGAACAGTTTGAAGAAGAACCACATATGGCTGGAGGTGTCCAGAAGACAGGTGTCCTGATACGGAAATATTGTGTAGTTTTACCTCATCTAAGCTTTTCTTTGTTTCCAACATCTTTCTTTCCTTTGCTCTTCTATGTTCCAGCTTCTTTTTTCAGAGTTTATAAACTTCCAGGTTGTGATTCTAGAAGTTCTTGCTCTCTAGCCTTTGGTTCCTTTTACAGTTTTTCTTGGAGTTTTTGAGTTTTAAACCTTCTTTATTCTACCATTTCTGCTAGCACTAAAAAGTAATTTCATAGTTTCCAGTAACCTTCTATTACTTATTTTTTTAGAGAAAGGATTCTTCAAAGTTTTTTAAGGATTCTTCTGAGGTTCTTTAGTGCATCTTTAAGGGTCCTTTGGTGGTTCTTTAAGCGTTCATCAAAGGTTCTTTGAAGGGTTCTTCAGTGGTTCTTTCAGGGTTCTTCAGTGGGTTTTAAGGGTTCTTCAGTGGTGTTTTCAGGATTCATTGGGTGCTTAAGTGTTTTAGCTTCCAGAAAACAGTCCTCAGAACACTCTGATGTTGGGTTCTATAGAGAAGAACACATTAGTTCTCCTGTTTTTAGGTTTACACTCATAGATTAATAGTTCCATACTTTCTGGTATCTTTGTTCTTGATTAGTAATGATTCATAGTTTACAAGTTCTGGCTCTGTATCTTCTACATAATGGGTTGTGTATGTGGGTGTAGCTTCTGTTAAAATGTGTGTGTAAGAGAGAAAGCTGGACTTTGGAAGGGGAATGAAAGCTTCACTTCTCCAGCGTTGTTCATGCAGCTGATATTTCAGTAGGAGTGGAATGAGCGGCGAGGGAAAAGGTTAATTTGTTCAGAATAGAAACCAAAGATCTAAAAGGTCAATTCGAGTTCATCCTTCTGAAGCCAGTGTGAAAATAACTGCTCGTGATCTCCCTGACATTTCCTTCAGGCACAATCTTCTGGACAATCTTCGTCTCCGATAACGGGGAGGATCTGCCCTCGTGTACGTCAGGATTGTTTCATTTACAAATCTCTCTGAACTCCAGACCAGACTCTCTCTCTCTCTCCCCCTCTCTCTCTCTCTCTCTCTCTCACTCTCTCTCTCTCTCTCTCTCTCTCTCTCTCTCACTCTCTCTCTCTCTCTCTCTCTCTCTCTCTCTCTCCCCCTCTCTCTCTCTCTCTCTCACTCTCTCTCTCTCTCTCTCTCTCTCTCTCTCTCTCTCTCTTTTCCTATTGTAGATTGTTTCATTTATATTTCACCTTTAAATATTTTGCAGAAGGGATGATGAGATGTCAGACATAAACAACTACTTTGCCAACATCCTCTCACAGCAGAAGTCTAAAAAAATGAGTTGCAGCTTTCGAGGCCCTCAGACTCCGGAAGACTCTTTGCACTTTTGTTGTACACTACACTGGTGACTGGTGGTGATTATGTTTGTGTACCGTGTTCCAGGAACCAGGAGTCGTGAGAGAACTCACATGTGGGAGAGGTTGGTGAGGAAACGGAACGTTCGGATGCTGATGTTGGGAATCTCCACCTCCTCCATACTCCTGGAATGAGAAGAAAGATGTTCACATGTGTTTATGCAAAAGATATAGGTGATAACTGCGACACACGAGTACAAGGTGAACATTTGTTTGATATTTTAAAAAGGTAAATTAGATAAACAATGTGATGGAACGTGTTTGATGATGGACCTTTCCCTACTCAACTCTGAAGAAGTCCAACAATTATTACACCCTTAGAAGTAAATTTTGATGCCAACAACATTTTGTAAAGTTTCTGCAAGGTTCTTTCAAAGTATTTCTAAGGAGTGGCTGATGTTCTGTGGTGTTTAGATTTGAGAATCTATGACCTGGTTTTTAAAGCGAGAAATTCTGATACAGCTTCACTAAGCTTTTTAAGGTTTTACATTAATAATAAATCTAGCAACTAGATGAAGATACTTTACTGAGCTGTCTAGAGCCAAGTTTTGGATAACCAAGAGTTGTTCCAGTGCCATCCATCCTGATGTGTCTAGATATGCATCAGGAAGCGATCGTAGTTCTAGAACCCTGATGAAAATGAAGCCGTGGTGTGAATTTCTGAGTAGTTCTAGCTCCATGCTGGGGTTTTTAATGACCTATAGTGATCTGTCTGGGTAATGGAGAGCCATGAGAAGAAATCTAGAGGTGTTCCAGATCCACAATGAAGGTACTCACATAATATGTGTTTACTGAGGGGTCTACAGCTGCACTAAAGATTCTGGCTTCAGAGAGGTTGCTATCAGGAGCTCCACAGAAACTTAATAGGCGATTATTCTCTGTATTGCTTGGGTTTCAGAGCAGATCTGTGATGAGGATTCTAGAGCCGGTTCTGGAGCTCTAGAGCTGTACTTCATTAAGTCATTAAGTTGGGTGTGTGAGTCTGCAGTTGAATTCTAGTTTAATGTATTGTCCTAATGAATGTCTCTCAAACACACACACACACACACACACACACACACACACACACACACACACACACACACAATATGTCATTACATATTTACAGAATGATGAATGAACCTGTATGTGGTGTGTGTGTGTGTGTGTGTGTGTGTGTGTGTGTGTGTGTGTGTGTGTGTGTGTGTGTGTGTGTGTGTGTGTGTGTGTGTGTGTGTGTGTGTGTGTGTTCCTGTTATACGAATTGTATCTGCTCAGTATTCTGATAAATTATTTGAACTCACAGCGATTGAAGATTGATGAAACTGTCAAACTGGTCTTCATACACATGTGTCAGGGGGTTGTTGGAGATGTTCCTACACACACACACACACACACACACACACACACACACACACACAAACATTGCTGGTGATTTAGAAATCTTGTCACGTCGTCTAAACACATTATAGGATGAGTCCATGAGCCTCTGCAGACTGGAAACCCACACAAACACAGAAATCCACAGACTCTCACGTCACAGAGTTTCTGTTCTGACACATGGTGCTGCAGAAGAAGCAGGTTATTAAAGATCTGTCTGAGGTTTAATGAGGTG
>NC_139599.1:17568155-17573155 GCF_946808225.1 Silurus aristotelis | reverse complement strand
GAGAGAGAGAGAGAGAGAGAGAGAGAGAGAGAGAGAGCTGCTATAGTGCTGTATGATTAGTCAGCAGCTCTCATGAACTCAGGCTGCTGAATGAAATTTTTTCTCCTCAGGTTCTCCTCAGGTTCTCCTCAGGACGTCACTCTGTGTGGAGTCCCAGGTTTGTTCCTGTTCTCGTTCCCACATGACCCACAGTCTGGACATCAGCATAAAGCAGCTAAACTGGGATTAACACAAAATCTGCAGGAGGCGTCTGAGCTTCAGGGTTCATCAGGAGAATAAATGAGATCTGCTCACGTTTGGCTTCATGCGCTAGAGATATTTATCTCCTATTGAAGCTCATGATTTCATGTTAACCTCAATCTGTTTGCTCGGAGTGTCAAAAAGAGCAAAAGTAGGAGCTTCTGAATCCTGGATAATAAAAACTCAGAGCTAAATGTTTGTACAACATCTGGAAGGTGAGAAGGCCTGGGGTTGCAGTCAGCATTTCAGTTCATCCCAAAGGTCTTCAATAGGGTTGGAGCTCTATAGCAGGAGATTTTCCACTCCAACTCATGGAAAGCAGATCTTCATGGAGCTGGCTTTGTTCACAGGAGCATTGTAATGCTGGAACAGGTTTGGGTCTCCTGGTTCACGTGAAGGAGAAAAAAGACTTCCAATACAATGTTGTACCTTCAGCTTTAAGAGAACAGTATGGGGAAGAACCATGTATGGGTGGAAAAGTCAGGAGTCCCAATGCGTTCAGTAAAAATGTTTAAATCCAGTGTTTTGTCGCCGTCTGGTGGCGACGTTGTGAATTTTTTGTTATTTGGATTTGATCCTATGTTGTTATTGTTGTTGTTGTTGTTAGTAATACTGTTTTAATTAGAAGGATGAAGAGTATCAGTGGCAAGATTGTGAGGAATCTGAGTAGTGTGCAGTAGTAAAAGTGGTAATAATACTAGTTATAGAAAGAGTATCAGGAATAGCAGCAGCTGTGATTGTGGTTCAAAACAACTATTATAGTAATAATATTAATAGTAATACACTAATAGTAAACAATAATAGTATCAGTAGTAGTAACAGTAGTAACAGTAGAAGTAGTAGCTGTAGTACTAATAGTAGTAGAAATAATAGTAACATTAGTATTAATTATAGTAGTTTTAGTTATAATAGTTGTAGTAGTAATACTAGTAAGAATAGCTACAGTATAGCAGACAGTTGTTTAGAATGTCTGTGTGTAGTAGTGAGGTGCAGTAGGTATATGTAAACATCAGGAATAGTGTATTTGTAGTGATAGATTATTAGCAGTCGAGAGGAACACCTCCATCGACTCATCAACATGAATAAAAACCGAGGACTTGGCAACCCACATGTGTTTTTGTAATACTTTATTGACAGTTTAAATGAAGACATTCGAAGCAGATATTCTTGTTCTTGATTGGCTAAACAGAAGGCACACGGCACCAGAGCAGCTGCAAACAAAAGATAAAACGAACCCCAGATCTCTACATATCGATAACAGTCGTGATTATCCAGGAGCTAAAAAAGAATAAACCCAAGATATCAAAACGCCCAGGTTTCTCGCTGCGTTCGCCGACAGAACCATGGGAACGTGTTCCAGAGGCGTCGTGTATAAATAGCACACACTCGCCACATCACGCTAAAATCTACGAGAAAAAAAAGTTTTCTTTAAAATAATACTGCAAAGTTTTCATGAAAAAAAAGTTGAACATTAGCAAAAAAAAGATCAAATAAAAACTACGGTTGGAAAAAAAAATTACAGTTTTCTTGTAAATTCGATTGCATTTTGACGATCAGAGAGGGCGTGTCCACAGACCTGCGCTGGTGTCACAGGGGGCGTCGATGGGAACCACACAAACACACACACACACACAATGCAAAACTGATTTGGCACGAACGATGATCGTTATGACGGCATAAATTAAATGGAACTGGATAACACTGTTTAAATGAGAAGAGAACTATGATGTCACAATTCTTAAAAAAAAAAAAAAGCATGAAATTAGCTACAAGCCCTTTTTAAAGCTTTTCTGCTACTCAGTAATAATTGTGCTGATTGTATAGGGTGAAGTTATTTTGTATAAATGTCAGTATACCCAAAAAAAAGAGGAAATCTTACATCGATGGCACTTTGTATATAAAATGACAAGCGACCTTTTGTTTGGGGAATGTGATCGATAGGATCGTTTCAAATCTCAAATCAGTAGAACTACAGATCAGATCATGCAGTTTCAAAAAATATAGATTATATATGTTTATATATATATATATTATTATAAAGGTCAAAAAAAGACAAATTACAAAAGATGAGTAATCTCCCTTATAAAGAACCAGTAGCCCCTTAATGTGTCTCTATTCCCCGTTCACTCTAATGTGTAGCCTGTGCTTGGTGTGGAGAGCTGTGGAGTTGTGGGCAGGTTGTGGCTCCCCCTGCTGGCCGCTCGGGCAGATCAGGTGTTTACATGCACTCGAACTCGTCGATACGCTGTTTGGTGTTTCCGGAGCGGATCTGCCGCAGCGTCTTGTATTTGTCGCGCCCGGCTCGCACGTTCTCCGCGTGGATGAGGTCGTTCTGCGTTTTCTTCGTCTCATCACGAGCGTTAGCGAGCTCCGTGCTCAGAGCCTGAGGAAGAAACAGCGAAGATAAAGAGATAGAGGAAAAAAGAGAAAGAGTACCTGTGAGTCACACCATCATTCCTACATGTTCTGAAGGTCATGACCATATCTATGCTCATGTCGTTGTCTCTGATCCTGCCTAGAACCCTGATCCAGAACCCAGTTGTAGTACTATTATAAGAACTGGCCCCATTACTAGATCTTCTCCAGATCCAGATCTGTTACTCAGCATCGTGATCCTTAACTCAGACCTAGTTCAGGGATTTGCTCCTGCCTCGAACTCTAATTGTGCCTCATCTCTGATAAAGACCTCAGCTCTGGTCCTGATCTCTAATCCAACTCTATTGACTATACATTAGTCCAGATCCAGAAGGTAACTCCGATCCTGGGCTCTGATTACAGATCCAACCACAGATCCAGTCCCCATAACATACTCAAACTTAATCTCCAACTTTAATCTCGCCCCTGGGTCCTGGTCCTGGGTTCTACTGACAGTCTACGTATCTTCTTACCTGCAGGTGTTTCTGAACACGTTCGTTCTTCTCGGCCTCGGTCATGCGCTCCTCCTCGCTGCGGTCCTTGTACGCAGCGCCGTTGGTGAGTTCGGCGCTGGCCTCCGCACTGCTCTCATCGCTCTCGTCATGATCGCTCTCTCCGTGAACAGGTTCCTGCACGTGAGCCGCCATCACCGTCTTCTGCAACTCCTCCTTCGTCTTCTCCAGGTCCTCCTGAACAACGGTGGCCTGAGCAGAAACACAGCATGGTATTCAACTCTCCAATACTACACCTCGAATATATACATAACATAATATGGTTCCTGAGTTACGATGGAGATGCGCTCTGATGCCCATCTTCTCCAGGAGTCTTAATGATGGTGATCAGTATGATCCACTATACTGTCTGTTGTTAATAATTCAGCAAACAGAGCAATTTACATCAGCGTTTATGAGCGTACAGAAGCACACCTGTAGATGATGAGACTCATCGGTGCGCTCGGTTTCAGTGTGCGGCGAGGCCGAGAAGGACCAGAGATAAAACGGCTTTGAAACATCAAAAACAAGACGGAGACGACGGCAGTCTGTCGACCGCTGGCGAGAACAAGGCGTCTCACAAGGAGGTCACACCGGATCATACCACGTCTGCACTATCACGTCTGCACGATCACGTCTGCACGATCACGTCTGCACGATCACGTCTGCACGATCACGTCTGCACGATCACGTCTGCACGATCACGCCTGCACGATCACGTCTGCACTATCACGCCTGCACGATCACGTCTGCACTATCACGTCTGCACGATCACGTCTGCACGATCACGTCTGCACGATCACGTCTGCACGATCACGTCTGCACTATCACGTCTGCACGATCACGTCTGCACGATCACGTCTGCACTATCACGTCTGCACGATCACGCACAACTTTAAATGTGTTAAAGATCAAAAGATCGTAAGTTGAAACATCGTAACTCGGGGACCATCTGTATATGTGTCATATGTACTTGATATGTATATGATAATGTGTGTAGTTTTCTGGGGTTGTCAATATTACAAAATAAAAATATAAAATAAACTTAGACATGAAGGTTTCATCATAAAAACATGGTGAGTTTCTTTATAGATATTTATAACTTGTTTATTTCTGCAGCATTCAGACGGTGAAACGTTCCATTGTGGAAAGAGACTGAGTGGCGATTTGTCTTTAAATAGATCTGTGTGTGTGTGTGTGTGTGTGTGTGTGTGTGTGTGTGTGTGTGTGTGTGTGTGTGTGTCAGGGAGGTTACTTTCTGACTCTCTATGCTCCAGGATATCCCCAGTGAAGTGAGGGACTCCACCCTCACAAATAAACGAGTGTAAAAGAAAGGGAAAGAAGGGAAACGTTACGAGGTGGCCGGCGGGGGTGGGGTGGGGGGTTGGGGGGACGGGGGGTTGGGAGACGGTCGAGGTCACTGTGGCAGTGGAGCTGTAGAAACTTCAACACAACTTCATTATTCAACAGGAAACCTTCAAATAAAAGCTCAGTAAAAGCACTTGGTTCATTCAGGACCGATCAAGTGTCCCAACGAGGTCAATACAGGAACATTAGGTCCTCAATAAATGCTAAAAACCTACTTACACACACACACACACACACACACTGGGATCATATTTGTCCCACCCACAGCCTAAACTATACCAGTAGCTGAAAACCCCAACCACGTGAATACTCTGGGGACTGTACACGACTGTATGGAGAACGTTTGTGTCTTTTCACCTTCTGCTGCCACAGAGTAGCTTCCTCCTCCTTCTTCTTCTTAGCATCTTCAAGCAGAGAGATCTTTGAGGTAAGCTCAGCCAGCTCGGTGGCCTGAACACACACACACACACACACACACACACACAC
>NC_139599.1:17540655-17548155 GCF_946808225.1 Silurus aristotelis | reverse complement strand
TGTTGTGTGGATGCTGTGTTAATGTTGTGTGGATGTTACGTGAATGTTGTGTGGACGTTGTGTGAATGTTGTGTGGATGCTGTGTGGATGTTGTGTGAATGTTGTGTGGATGCTGTGTTAATGTTGTGTAGATGTTATGTGGACGTTGTGTAAATGTTTTGTGGATGATGTGTTAATCTTGTGTGGACGTTGTGTGAATGTTGCGTGGATGTTATGTGGACGTTGTGTGAATGATGTGTTAATCTTGGGTGAATGTTGTGTGGACGTTATGTGAATGTTGTGTGGACGTTATGTGGACATTGCGTTAATGTTATGGGAACATTTTGTGGACATTAATGTGTGATTGTTGTGTGCTTAATCATTCAAACAATAATCTCAGGAACTATAAATATATAAAACCTACAAACAACCAAAAGTTACATATCAAAATATAAACTATATATATATATATATTCATTAAGATTCAATACAGATTACACAATATATCTACAATGTTGTTAAATAAAATTGTTAATCAAAAACTAAACAGCTTCATCAAACCACCCAGAGACTGAAGATGTTTGTAATCCAGTGTAAATGTATTCATTGATGGAGATTTAAAGTATTTCTGTTCTCACTTTGAGTAAAATATTCTTTAATAACATCACACACACACACACACACACACACACACACACACACACACACACACACACACTTGTTAAGACTCACGGCAACAGTGTTAGCAGCACAGTACAGAAGTTCCTCCATTCTGAAATGTAAAGAGTCCAGAAAGTTCCAGAAAATTCTCCCAGACTTCTACAGTGCTGCCTTTATTAAAGCCTGTTAATCTGCCACAGAGCGTGTGTGTGTGTGTGTGTGTGTGTGTGTGTGTGTGTGTGTGTGTGTGTTTAATCCCCCTACACACTTTTGTTTATTCCATAATCAGGTCCAAAAGTACAGGAACAACAATTAAATTACATAATCGCTGTAATTGGACAATATACTCTACAATGTACTGTTTTATTCCTCTTATACCTCACCAACTTTTTTTGCGCTTTGTAACATGGCAGCTTGTCAAGTTACCATAGAAACTGCAAAGACGTTTCCTGGAGATATCAGACACAGATATTTAACACTGACACTGGCACTGACACTCCTTCCATACATGTCACATTAAAGCTGTTACTATAGAAACTGTAAAATACAGGACGTTAATATAAAACTACACTACACTGCAGAATAAACACCTTCTGACCAATCAGAGTCCAGGATTGTAAAACAACACTCACATTGTAACAGCACAGATTCAGTAACCTACACACCTGCCAGCCAATCAGAACTCAGTATTCTAGTGTCACATGATGTACGGTTTATGAAAGAAAGAGAGAGAGAGACACACACACAGAGTGAGTAAGAGAGAGATAAAGAGTGAGAGAGAGAGAGAGAGAGAGAGAGAGAGAGAGAGAGAGAGACAGAGAGACAGAGTGAAAGAGAGAGACAGCGTGTGAGAGAGAGAGAGAGAGAGAGAGAGAGAGAGTTTCCTAGAGTAATTTGGCGCAAACTTGGCAGACGAGGCGCCAGCATTCACCATTCAGTCTGTGTGTTTGTGTGTGTGTGTGTGTGTGTGTGTGTGTGTGTGTGTGTGTGTGTGTGTGTCTGTGTCTGTGTCTGTGTCTGTGTCTGTGTCTGCTTTGTGAAACTCCAAATAAGGCGCTATGCAGCGGCGTAGAACAGGAAATGGTGAAACAGGAAGTGAGGTCAACCCAGAAAGCTTGAGTCACATTAAGACACAGAAACACAGACACACACACACACACACCACCTTGAAAACTTTACACACACACACACACACACACACACACACACACACACACACACACACACACACTAAAGCAACCCCAAACCCTTTTTTACACACACCAAAACCTTTATACACACACACACACACACACACACACACACACACACACACACACACAGACACACACCACCCTAAAACCTTTACACACTACACACACTATACTACAACTGTTACACAAACACCAACACGCATACCATATTAAAGCCTTTGCCCACGCCACACACATTACATACACACACCACCATACAACCTTTATACACATTATACACACAACCCTAAAACATTTACAGACTACACACACACACACACACACACACACCAACCTAAAACCTTTACACACACACACACCACCATACAACCCCTTATACACATTATACACACAACCCTAAAACATTTACAGACTACACACACACACACACACACCAACCTAAAACCTTTACACACACAGTTCACACACCATTCTACAACCTTAACACACATTATACACTCAACCCTAAAACCTTTACACACTACACACACCGTTCTACCACCTTTACACACTACCCTAAAACCTTTACACACACACACACACACACACACACACATTACAACAATTACACACAGTACACACACAATTCTACAACTTTTACACACAAACACACAAACACACCATCTTAAAGCCTTTACCCACACCACACACATTACATACACACACCACTATAAAACCTTTACACATATTATACACACAACACAAAACATTTGCACACACATTACACACATACCCCACTTAAGTTTACGAATTTAACACACTCACAAATATTCTTTACCTACAATCAACACACACACACACACACACACACACACACACACACACACACACACACCACTTAAGTTTACGAATTTAACACACTCACAAATATTCTTTACCTACAATCAACACACACACACACACACCCCACTTAAGTTTACGAATTTAACACACTCACAAATATTCTTTACCTACAATCAACACACACACACACACACACACACACACACACACACACACCCCACTTAAGTTTACGAATTTAACACACTCACAAATATTCTTTACCTACAATCAACACACACACACACACACACACCCCACTTAAGTTTACGAATTTAACACACTCAAATATTCTTTACCTACAATCAACACACACACACACACACACACACACACACCTCACTTAAGTTTACGAATTTAACACACTCACAAATATTCTTTACCTACAATCAACACACACACACACACACACCCCACTTAAGTTTACGAATTTAACACACTCACAAATATTCTTTATCTACAATCAACACACACACACACACACACACACACACACACACACACACACATTTCTACTGTAAAGTTTTATTAAAACACTGATAAAACCCACAGGAAGCCACGCCCCTGAATACACACTTCCATTTGAATGTTAGAAGATAATAAAAGCGCTGTTCCTTCTCAATGCTTTAATCCACTAACACGTGGAAGTGAAAGATCTCAGACCAGAGATGACCTAACCAGTGTGATAGCTCAAAGTTCAAAGCAGGTCATCGGGCTTCAGAGATGCCTTCACAGCTCTTTTACTTCTGCAGTTACTCTGTGTGTGGTAAAGTGTGTGTGTGTGTGTGTGTGTGTGTGTGTGATAGTACACGCCTTGTAGTTTCATTTAAAAATAAAATCTATTTCACAATTCTACCCAAGCAGGACAGGGAGGAGGACACAGCAGCTACACTGATGTTCTTCAGGGGTTTCATTTACACGTGAGAAGAAACACTTTTCCCTCCACTTATTGAGAATCATCAGTAATGTTAATGATTTCCAATCAGAGCAGAAAGTGTTGGAGAAATATTTGACATGATTATTAATAGATGAAATGTCAGCAGAAAAAAGTTTCCCTCTAAAATCTTGGGTTTTTTTATTTACATAAATGTGTGTGCAAATTATCTCATAAGCGTTTTCCGCTTCCGTTACAGTACTTTCTTCAGACATTCAGAACAAATGTTCACGTTCAGAAGTTTCGAAGGCTTCAGTTTGAAGTGAAGTATGAAGGTGGAAAATAGTGTATTTGTATTAAATTGTTGGCTGAAATCGGGTAAAATGTTCTTCATTACATCAATAAATGATGCAGTTATATTGTACAGTTCTAAAGTTCATGAAGAATCGCAAATCCGTTCATCTTTTAGTTACAGTTCATTTAATCAGGGTTTCTGCAGGTTTTACAGTCAAATTGAAGACATTTTGAGACCTTTTTAAGACCAATAACTATGAAATTATAAGACCTATACACCAATATCAAACACACACACACACACACACAATGTGCCTTAACTGAGCCCTAAATTTTTACATTTTTTCAGATCGAGTGTCGTTAAATTTGCACTTCTCCATCGCTGAAAAATAAAATCTTTTCCTTTGTGGTACAAACCCACAGACATTCACGCCATTAAAAGTAACTGAAAGCTGATTGGCTTTTGGTTTAATTGGATACAGAGAATTATATTTGGAGCAGCAAAAGAAGAACTACAACATCACGATAACTGACAGACAGAAACATCTGCATGAGCATCAGAGGACCTCAGAAAACTGAGACCTGTTTAAACCGATTCAAACCCTGCGTTACATACAAAGGGGGGTTGCTTTCAATCTGGCAACCCTAGTCACCGAGTAACGGTTTCTTTCTCCGCCAAACATCACAATCGCGCCGGATGCTGCGTTTAGACCCCAAAAACCCGCACAATGTCACTTTAAAACGTGTCTCATAGCAAGATTTAATATAAAAACAGCACTAATCGATGATTAAAGTCTTTTAGAGGACACCGAGTTCACTGTATTAGCTGAAGCTGATATTTTCTTTCAGGCTGAAAATATATTTATTAACAATAATTTACTCTTCAGAATGATTTTTCCCCCCATGAGAACATCTGGACTGAGATGTCGAGCTGATGAGAAATGAGGAGAAAGAAAAGAGAAAAGCAGGTAGACATATAAAGAATATAGAGAACGAGGAGGCCAAAGGTTCTGAAATCCCGCGTGTTATCGCGATATTTTATTCCTGCCGATTTAAAAAATGGACGAAGACAAAAGAGAGAGAATAAAAGAATAGCAGAAGGTCAGCAGGTCTGAGGGTTTGGACATGAAGGAGAAGGAGAAGGAGAAGGACACTATGTTCAGCTCAGGCGGACTGATGGAACAGGAGGATGGGATTCATTAATAAAGTTCATTCCTCATTTTAATCCCTGGGAGAAAATGATCTGGAGGAATAAAGATCTGATCTCTGATTTAAGATCAGACCAAAACCCAGCTTTTATTCTTCATGCATTAATTCACAGTAGATCGTTTTTGGTGCTTCTCAGATTCTGGGCGTCTTTCTTTCTCCATGAGTGAACTCATAACCTGTAATAACGCCTTAATGAAGCTCATTGGGTTGAATCGAGTGCACTTTTTATTAACATCCGTCTCTTTTTATCCTCCAGACTTGTGTTTTTTTTTTTAACTCTTTATATCATTATTTTATTATAACCCAAAGATGAACACGTGACTTACCGTTTTCGGCATGTTTGCGCCTCTTTCTTTTGTTCTTTTTTTCCTTTAGAAGAAAAATATATTGTTGTTTTTTTCTTTTCTTTTTGAAAGATATTTATGACGTCAGCAGTCAGCTTCTAAAAACTTCTCGTCCCATCCGGCGGTGATGCGGCCCGAGTTTCTCTCCCCGCGGTTTTACGCGCAAACTTTCGGTTTTCTCCCTTTTTCTGCTTTTTTTTCCTTCTCCCTTCCACTCCTCCTTTTTTCTTCCCCTCCTCGTCTCCTTTTCAGTAGAACAGCGAGTGTTTCAGGGCTGCGGAGTGTGTGTGTGTGTGTGTGTGTGTGAGTGTGAGTAAGAGATTGAGAGAGAGAGAGAGAGAGAGAGAGAGAGAGAGAGAGTGTGTGTGAGAGAGAGAGAGAGAGAGAGAGAGAGGGGCGCTTTTTCCTTTCCTGCTAACGGAACTCACTTTATAAAACCACACCCAGCGCTCTCTCTCTCTCTCTCTCTCTCTCTCTCTCTCTCTCTCTCTCTCCCCCCACCCTCTCTCTCTCTCTCTCTCTCTCTCTCTCTCTCTCTCTCTCTCTCTCCCCCCACCCTCTCTCTCTCTCTCTCTCCCCCCCCCCTCTCCCCCCACCCTCTCTCTCTCTCTCTCTCTCTCTCTCTCCCCCCCACCCTCTCTCTCTCCCCCCCACTCTCTCTCTCTCTCTCTCTCTCTCCCCCCCCTCTCTCTCCCCCCCCTCTATCTTTCTCCCTCTCTTTCTCTCTCTCTCTCTCTCTCTCTCTCTCTCTCTCTCGAGCTCTAGCTTACTAACGAGTGTGCACTGAGATACTGCGTCACCAGGGGCAGGTAGTGGAGGAGTTTATATCTCTGTATTCAGGGTGTAGGCATCATCACCATCCTCACCATCCTCACCACCACCACCAGTGTTGAAGCTCAGCACTGATTTCTTCATTCTCATTAATTTACTGCATACTGCAGATCAGAGCCTGAGCTCCTTCTGCCCCGTCTCAGCCCCACTTCCGCACTGCGCAGGAACCGGGTCTCTAATCCGCACTACTGCACTACACCACACACTCAGGGTTACAGCGTCATAAACACAGCTCTGTTCACACACTGCAGCACACACACACACACACACACACACACACACACACACACACTTCCGCACTCAGGAGACCGTGAGCCGAGTCAGGGTAGAGTATTACGGGCTGTAACTGTTTAGGTCGCCATGGTGACGCTCCAGCCCGCATGCTCTGGCCCTGAATAATCAGGAATTCCAAGATGAAGCATCATCAGGCCTTCGTTTCCTCCAGGTTGCCAAGGATACGGCCCTGAGGGCGCGAGGACGAATACGGAATTATGTAGTCGACAGAAACGTATTAAGGAACCCAGAATACGCTTAGATGACAATTTGGAACACTTCCTCTAGTCAGCCTCATCTCAGTTTTCTAACATTCTTCACAGAGGTGTTGAGTGTTTGTTTGTTGCTTTTCCTTCATTCTCCGGTCCAAACCATCTCAACTGGATTCAGATGGAGTGATTGTGGAGACCAGGTCATCTCATGCAGCACCACACTACTCTCCTTCATGAACATATAGCTCTAAAAGAACAGAGAGGTGTGTTTGCACACTCAGTGTAAACCAGATGTGACGGCTGCATGCCGCTGCAGAATGTTGTGGTCGCCTTTTTTTTTTACTAAATCACCAACAGTGTCACCAGCAAAGCACCTCCACACCATCACACCTCCTCCTCCATGCTTCACAGTGGGAACCACAAATTCAGAAAACATCTGTTTACCCTCTGTATGTCTAACAAAGATGGCGGTTAGAAGCAAAAACCTCAAATTATTAATGTATTAATTATGAGTAATGTCTATTCTTTGTGTTTCTTGGTCAAAGAAAGACTGTTCTGTTTGTTGTTCTTCCAGAGAAACGGTTTCTTTGTCACTATTTGACCAGGAAGGTGTGACTCATGCAGTCTCCTCTGAACAGTAGATGTTGTAAAATGTCTGCTATTTGAACTCCGAAAAGTATTGATGTAAATCAGTGATTTCTGATGCTGGTAATTCTAATAAAGGTATCCTGTGCAGCAGAGGTAGCTCTTGGTCTTCCTTTCCTGGGACACTT
>NC_139599.1:17523155-17533155 GCF_946808225.1 Silurus aristotelis | reverse complement strand
CAGGATCAAGGCTCCTATAAATGGTTCTCCATGGAACCCTTTCTTATGGGGGTTTGAAACACTGTAGGTTTCTGAAGGAACATTCTATGAATTATCTTGTTTTCTAAGTGGTTGTGGTCTACAGGTTCTACAGTGGATAATTAAGGGTTCTGCTTGGAATCCTGTTTGGGTGGAGAAACGCTGATGGGTTCCCAAAAAACCCTTACGTTTACAAAATATTTGATGATTTTCTGTTTTTTGGGACAATCGGAGAAGAAGTGAAGTGATTTCATGAGCACATCATAGCAACCAAAGACCAGATGTTTTGTGATTTATTTAAACTCTTCTACACAAGCAGGGATTATAATTGTATAATTCTTTACCAGTTTGTGAGCCAATTAAAGCACAGGGGGCAGGGCTAACTGACAGATAACTGTGTGTCGCCCCCTGGTGGAAAAAAAACGAGTATTTATTTATTTATATTTTCTTTGTAGAAATTATGAAAGAAGAGACCAAGCTGAAGTAACCAACAGGGTTTGGCTTTATTGAAGAAAAACAAACACATTTTGTCATTGAGACTTACATTTTGTTTGAGTCTACAGACCCAAAGAGTTACAAAGGTCCTTTTTTTTTTTTTTTTTTTTTTTTTTTTTTGGGTTGGGGGGGCGTGGTTGTTGGTTTTTTTCCCCCGAAAGCAAGTGTTTCGTTCGACACAGAACCAAACACACTCAGCCGTACGTCACTGCTGTCGCACAACCAGACTTTACACTGTTCAGAGTCCGCACAGCCGGCCTGCAACCGCACCCAGGGAACAAAAACCCGGCAACACGGTACGATACAGAAACGCAAAAAAGTACAGTTGAGTTTGTGAGGACACGATTCAGAGGTGGTTTCACTGCATCACAAAAAAACGCTTTCATCAAACATCAAGATCAACGTCTTCGGTGGAGTTCGAGATCTGTTAATTCCTGAGACTGGGTCTGTGTGTGTGTGTGTGTGTGTGTGTGTGTGTGTGTGTGTGTGTGTGTGTGAGAGAGAGAGAGAGCTGGTACATTTTAAATACATGTCTCACAGCCATGGTTTTAGTTCATATCTCAGCAGTCCATGAGACGAGGATCCTCAGAGAAACGTCGGCTTTAGAATCTAAATTCACTGCTGTGTCTAGAATCGACTTCAGACCACTGCCACACACACTTGTGTGTTAAAAGTCTTGAATTCATTTACACACACGCAGGGTTATACAGTCTATAAGGCAGGTGTGTGTGTGTGTGTGTGTGTGTGTGTGTGTGTGTGTGTGTGTGTGTGTGTGTGTGTGTGTGTGTTGACAAATTTCATTTTAGGAACCTTTTGGGAGTCTTTTCAAGAGCAAACTAACATTTTCAGGAAAGGTTGTAGGGTTCAGGAACTGGAACCTTTAAAAAGATCACAGGGTTTTTGCCAGCGAGTTTTATTGGAGACCTTTGGAACCTTTTCAGGAACTTTATTAGGAATTCTGAATAGTTTTTCCCCCCAAACTACACTACATGAGGGACTTTTTTCTAGGAACATTTTTATTCTAGGACTTATTTTTCTCCAGAAACTCACATTTCAAGAAACTAGGAACCTTCTGAAGAACCTTTACACAAAGCTAGAACTGTTTTTAGGGCCCAGGAACTCTTTTTTTAAAACCCACAACTGTTTTTTTTTTTCCCCAGAAAGCCTACAGTTCCTGTGTTCCTAAAGGAACCTCTTAAACAAGTCAAACTTCTGGAGGTTCAAGACTCCAGGAAAGTTTTCAGAAATCTTTAAACTGGAACCAGGAACCCAAACTCAGAAATATTTAGGGTGAAGGAACCTTAAAAGGGGAAAATACAGGAACCTTTTAAAAACTGCTCAGGAACCTTTTCAGGAACACAATAACCTTAAAAATGTATAATGTTTAAACCAGCAGGAGTGTGTGTGTGTGTGTGTGTGTGTGTGTGTGTGTGTGTGTGTGTGTGTGTGTGTGTGTGTCAATACAACACAAAACATGTGTGTAAGGTCTTCATTTGGGTTCTGTTCCAAATCACTAGTCATAAAAACACTTTTATCTCAGAGCTCGTCTCGCACGTCGCCATGGTAACGCTCCCATCCTAAACCACATCCTACTCACTACATAGTGCACTATTCAGATATTTTTTTTACCATTTCACAGCCAAACATAACCCATAATGCACTTGTAGGGGGAGGGGGTGTTTTAATAAAAATAAAAAAAAAAGACAGGAAATATTTGAATTCGTCACGAATCCACGTTTCAGTTCACGTAAAAAAGTCCAGAGCGATTTATTCATATTTATTACACATAGAAACCCGAGCTAGCTGGGGTTAGCAAGGCGACCTCTGTGTGTGTGTGTGTGTGTGTGTGTGTGTGTGTGTGTGTGTGTGTGTGTGTGTTTGTGTGTGTGTGTGTGTGCATGCTTGTAAAAAGCACTAATACTGTGCAAATCTAAGTGGTTTTATATTTACAGAAATAAAAATATTTATATATATTTATTTTTATGTATATACACGTTTGGACAGTAGCATACAGTCCATTTGTGAGTGTGTGAGTGTTACCCCCCCCAATCCATACATCAGAGAGACATATAGATAGATAGATAGATAGATAGATAGATAGATAGATAGATAGATAGATAGATAGATAGATAGATAGATAGATAGATAGATAGATAGATAGATAAAAAGATAGATAGATAGATAGATAGATAGATAGATAGATAGATAGATAGATAGATAGATAGATAGATAGATAGATAGATGGATGGATGGATGGATGGATGGATGGATGGATGGATGGATGGATGGATGGATGGATAGATCTCATTATCTATCTATAATGTAATCAGGTGACTTCCTGTACCTATGTAAGAACAGCTCTTTGGGTTCTGTCACACCGAGCCGACAGGACCGGAGATTATTCCTGTGTGTGTGTGTGTGTGTGTGTGTGTGTGTGTGTGTGTGTGTGTGTGTGTGTGTGTGTGTGTGTGTGTGTGTGTGCTTGTAAAAAGCACTAATACTGTGCAAATCTAAGTGGTTTTATATTTACAGAAATAAAAATATTTATATATATTTTTTTTTATGTATATACACGTTTGGACAGTAGCATACAGTCCATTTGTGAGTGTGTGAGTGTTACCCCCCCCAATCCATACATCAGAGAGACATATAGATAGATAGATAGATAGATAGATAGATAGATAGATAGATAGATAGATAGATAGATAGATAGATAGATAGATAGATAGATAGATAAAAAGATAGATAGATAGATAGATAGATAGATAGATAGATAGATAGATAGATAGATAGATGGATGGATGGATGGATGGATGGATGGATGGATGGATGGATGGATAGATCTCATTATCTATCTATAATGTAATCAGGTGACTTCCTGTACCTATGTAAGAACAGCTCTTTGGGTTCTGTCACACCGAGCCGACAGGACCGGAGATTATTCCTGTGTGTGTGTGTGTGTGTGTGTGTGTGTGTGTGTGTGTGTGTGTGTGTGTGTGTGTGTCCCAGTGTGATGGTTCTGGACAGTAATTTCAGTAAAACTCTAAATCTAAATGTTATAATTATCCTGAAACACTATTCATTATCCCCAGGAACTCTCTCTCATTGCCTTTTAATTCAGGAACTATTCCAGGAACCCATTAACTATGTTTCTTCATGAAGATGTGAAACTTTTCAGGAACTCAGAAACGTTTAACCTCTAAGTGTTCAGGAACCGTCTAACTAAGGATCACAAGACCCTTTTTAAAAAAACAAACAAAAAAAAGTGGAACCTTGTCGAGCGCCTCGCAACAACTTTACAAACCATTTTTCTATTTTGATTCCAATTTTAGGAATTTCTTTAATTTTACTTCTATCAATCAGCCAAAAAATGGTAAAAAAAAACCCAAACAAAAAACCTCTACATTAGCGAGGGTTGTTTATAAAGAAAAATCAAGAGGCAGGAACTAATCTATCAGACCTCCACAGCACTGCAGGTACTGATTCATGCGCTGGTTCTTGGTCTGGTTCTCCAGGTCGGCTTGATGTGTCAGAACATGTGTAAGTGGGCGTGTCTCTTCTCCTCCAGACGTATTAAAAAAAAAAAAAGCAGCAATTATCAGTTTAGATTAAATTAGCGACGACCACACCCTTATTTTACTGGCCACGCCCACTTACAATCATATATCGTCTTAGAGAATGAGTAAATGTGTGTTAGATAAATAGATAGAATGAGTAAATGAGAGAGAGAGAGAGAGAGAGAGAGAGAGAGAGAGAGAGAGAGAGAGAGAGAGAGAGAGAGAGAGAGAGAGATCCCGGTCTATAGATGTCTTGCCCAGCAGGAAACAAGCCTTCTGTAAGGGCTACACCAGTGACACATAGTGTCACTAACATTATGGCATTAATGACGGTAATTTTTTATATCTTTTGAATAAAACTAAGCTATTTGTATAGATATATAACTCTATATATTTATATGTATATGTTAATACTGTACAGCTCAATTTTTTTTACAATCAAGAAATAGATACAATTTGTATCAACAAGCAAAAGGTCGTTTCTGGACATTTGAGGCGCGATGGCTTGCTGCGAGTCAACTAAATAAATCAGTGCCTCGGAAGTGGCAGGAAAAAAGTTACCTCAGACGCGGTCATGCTAATATCAGGCGTTAACCGTGCAGCGTTGTAGCATTATAGCGTCGTAGCAAAAGACAGCAAACATAGAACTCTTTTTTTTTTTTTTTTGTTCTTGACATTCCAGGAATCTTTGTAAGAACCTATTAGTGTGGTGCAAATTGCATGTGTATTGCAGGTGTATAAATCTTATAGCCTGAGATACAGTGCCCAGCGAAGCTAGTTTGTTTAGCCATGTTTCATAAGGAGGAACTTTTCCAGAAACTTAAATGGCATTTCAGGAAGCCAGGAACCTTTCTATAGGGATTTATGTAGAGGTGAGTGCTGATTGAGTGCTGATTGAGTGCTGATTGAGTGCTGATTGAGTTTTTGTACCATGATTCTGTATGTGGCTGCATTACTGAAATAAATGTTCTCAGTTTTTTCACAAGGAAACAAGCAGGAAAGCGAGAACAAGCGGAAAAAAACAAAAACAATGAGACGTGGGGAAAAATGTAGCAGCAAGCGACCCGTCAATCAAATGTCAGAAACAACCCAACGTCAGCCTGGTGTTCCGTGTGTGTGTGTATCGCACAGGGAGAAACAGGTAGGCAGTGTGTCGCAACCTTCCCACGAGCGAGAACCTGCGCTCATGAAAACAAAACCTCCAACAAACTACAACGACGGAAATAAAGTTTCCTTTTTCTACCCAGACGGAGAGAATCTCATCTCCGAGTCTGTAAACATTCAACCGTTCCGCTAAGATTGCGCTAATATAATAATATCATATACAAAAAGGGGCGGAGCCACGACGTCTCCCAGCACAAATCAGAAAACAGATGCTCTTTAGGAGCATTTTGCCGATTAGACGCGCGTCCACTTCCGTCCCTCTGTTAACACACAAAATCTCGTTAATTTGTGATACGTCTTAACTTATTAACAAGCCAATTAAGTACCAAGCTCTCGATAAATTCTCATGCATCGATTCGGAGCTTGTTAAAGCTAAAACGACTACCTTCCTAAACGTTCAAATTTACACGTGTCCTCCTCAATGCCATTGCGTAAAAAATAGACGTTTCGGGATCAGGACCAGATTACGGACTTCAGCTAGCTAGCTAATCAGTTTATTTGATAGATGTAATGCTTAGCTACTGTTATTAACTTAAAATAATGTTTACGATTTAGCCGCTTGGTGTAAGACAAGCTAGCGGAGTAGCTAGAACATTTTTTTAATTGCAATTAGTTTGGAGCTACGTAGGCGTTTTCCTTCAGTTTACGCGCCAAAGTTAAAATCATCCGTGTGAATCTCTGGCCCCTTAATCATTTCTTCAAACCTGGAGAAACGCGTCAATTTGGTCAAATATGCAGCTGTTACCGAAACAGACTTCAAAGACCACGTAAACCATTCAACCCTAGAAAGTTTCTAGATTTCGTAAAAGCTACAGCACAACAAACACGTCGAACAGCATATATAAACACACATTAATTATCTTTTTGGCCTTGCGTAAGCAGCATGAAGGAATCCTTTAAAATGGCGTAGTGCGAGTGAGGAAACTGGGATGCCGTTTGTTTGTTTGATTTCGGGTTTTTTTGGCAGGTCGGCGTCGTTTCACTACGAACACCAAGGTAGTCTTCGTGAAGTGGTATATCGCTAAGAACAGGAAAATATTTGCTCTAAATTACCGCTAGTGCTTAAATACTAAACACGCACGGTGACCTCGACAACCATCAGAAAAAAATATATATTTATATTTTTATATATATATATATATATATATATATATATATATATATTGATATATAACCACGTTAACACACTTGTGGTGAGGTCACACGATGTAAGGCCATAAAAGTTTCAAAAGGTCAAAGTTCATGCTTTGAGGTACTCCAGAGTTTACGCTCCTTTCGGAAAATCTTCACGTATTTTACATAACCAGAAAAGAAAAATAAAAGAGAATAAACGCACAGTCACAATATTTACACTGGTGCAAGACAATACGTCATTGTACTCGGATCACAATCATTTCTGATCAGCGTTTCCCTACAAGGGTTTAGTTTTTTTTTCTTTCAAGAATTCAATTGAATGCTAAAATGCAATTAATATGAGATGATATTTGCCAGAGAATAATTGCTCTCTAGTTGTTGCTTTAGTTTTCACAAAGGGGACATTTGCGCATTAGCTTAGCTGCAACGTGTTCAGGTACTCCAGCTATCATCAAGGCGAAATACAGTAAATAAAAAAACTGCTATATTGATATGCCAAAATTTGGGAATTACATCGTAAACAACATCAAGCAACAGAATCGCTTCATTCTCCAATGGATGGTTTCTTTAACTTGGAATGATGCCGACCATCACATGGATCAACCGACCATCATCCATACCTCATGTAGCATTGCTAATCCTTTTCCTTATGCACAGGAAAGAATTATGTTGCAATATTGAAGGATCATTCGGAAGAAAAGGGTTGATATCTTTCAAGTGACTGGTTGCGTAGATTATGAAATTGAAAGAAAGAAAGAAAACAGAAAACGTTGCGTTGCTTCCCCTTTTGCTTACTCAATGACAGGACCGTAGTTTCGTTACAATTACTGCTGCTAGCTGCTGAGGATCCGTCATATGAGGATTCTTTTCCATGACCGAATGGACTACGTATGCTGGGAAGATATTGCAGAGGTTTCGATATGTCTGGTAATGGTGTTCAGGGATCGGGTGTCGCTCTTGTGGTTCCACCAGTCCATGAGGTCCTAGTGACATGTCCCACGGTGACCTCCAAATCTGTTCCATTTTTTCTGGCATACTTCGAACCATCACTCTTTCACAGCAGGGCATGAGTCCTCCCGTCAGCCCGTACCCTCCATACCCGTAAGGCTCATTCCCACATGGCAAAGGATCCCAGCTGGCATGTTGCTCTCGACACAGAGGGGGGCGACGCTGCCGGAGAGGGTTACTTTCATAAAGACGGGAATCTGAAATGCTGTCCATTCGTGTCATTCCCAAAGATCTGCCTGGCTGAGCAGGACCGGACGAAGGCAACACATTCTGGGGAAGCAGAGGATAGTCACCGGGGCAACTGGATCGAGCTCCAATCACCTGATGCTGCGTGTGAGGCACAAGATGGGCCGAGGTTTGTTTGCGTGGCCCCGGTTTGGGTTCATCCGTGCCGTAACTTTGGACTCTGGTCAAAGCCTCATGGTGGAACCCATGAGCAAAAGCTTGCAAACGAGACTGTACCTGGGATTGCACTTGGGATTGAGCAGATGGTGGAATCTTCATCCCATCATCCATGCTACCTTCCATGGAATACATCTCTCCACCGTAGGAGGAGAAGGAGTCCGAAGAGTGGCTGCGTCCAGATTCAGGACAAATGCTGGAAGCTCGACCAGGATACCCTCCTCCGACTGGATCTGGCTGTTCTAAGCTACAGAAGCTGTCTTGCATGCTTCCTAAGCTTAAAGTGGAGAAATCGCTCAACATTGAATAGTATCCATGGTCACTAACTACGGAATCGTATTTGGGAAAGGGTTCACTGTATGCCACGGATGCACCCTGGCTGTTGGTGACCAATATTGGAGGGTACTGGATGCTTCCGGCATGTTCTAGCGAGCTGTGGGTGAAGTGAAGTGACCCCGGTACTGGACTACTAGCCGAACGAGTGTTCAATGCCCCGGCTGCGTGACTTTTTGTCGGAGGCATGGTCGGGACGCTGAGAGCTGTCACTAAGGATGGAACCGAGTTTGCTTCGGATTTCCGAGCTGGACAGAGTCGCTCCTCCTGCTCACAACCCACAGAACGAATGCTGGGGTCCGACTGACGTTTCGGCGCCACTCGCTTCACCTCAGAACAGTCTCCTTTCGTGATGGTGCCAGAAATGCCGCATTTTGCAAGAGCACCTTCGCTCATGGTCTTGACCGCAGACAGCTTGGCGAAAGCTCGGAGTTCGTCTGCGACGGATCGTATTGGCTGCGCTGCTCTCTCCGGGTGGTAGTACTTACACTTGTGGCCATACGTACACTTCTTACCTAAAGTTTTAAGAAAATAGAACAAACCTTAAAATTAGCATGTGGCACATTTACATGTGACCGTAATTGAATCTCTGACATGAAGATAGTGCAGAGTTGCCTACATTTGCTGTACTGACCGTAAGGACACGGTTGCTTTTTGTGTTCCGGGACGACAGGACGCTTACGAAGGAAGTTTTCCAGGCTTGGTCCATGTCGGCCTAGTGGGTCATCCGGTGGCATAAACCTACCGGAAATCAATTTAAATCCTGAAATGATGTCATGTGACACATCATCGTTTACATTACATAATAGCAAAAGAACAAAAAAAAATGAGATCTAAAACCTGTAGCTTACTTGTCATTGACAAAACTGTACATGAGCAGCCGTTCCTCGATGAACTTTTTCCACTCTGGTTTTTCATTCTGCAGATCTCTATAGTTATCGTTTGACACGATGATGCCGTCGGAATCACACGCCAATTTAACGATAAAACGATCATCGTAACAGACCACACGTCGTCCCTGGACCCGGCGAGAAGGAGTGAAGACGAGGATTTTCTCTTTCTCCAACTTCCTCAGGATTTCCTGATCTGATGACAGACGTGGCATCACAGATTAAATCTCCTAACAAAACAGAGAAGCACAAATCCTATCGGGTTTTTGTTTTGTTACATACATACCAGTTATTGGAGCATCGGGTCGGGACTGCTCTTTCCTCCACGCCGGTACAAACACCGTAATGTCTTTGTGTCCTCGCTCCAGGAACCAGTCGACCGCCAACTGGATGCCCAGGCATGAGAAAACCTCTTTGTTTCCATGGCTACAAAGCATCCCAGACACCAAGTTACTCATACACACATAGTGATATTCACAGGTGATCATCAACCTACAGCTTGTACACTTTATTAATAAACTGCATCCGTAGACCGCTTTACCATGTAGGTGTGGACTACACCTGTCCTGCCACTTTATAGGATACTATAAAAGCCAGGGGTGCTGGCGTGTCTCGTATTATACCACTCTGTGATGACAGTCAAGGAATCAAAAAGCACCAGAAGTACAAGATGGCTTGTTATTTTCTCGACAAACCATGTATTTGCTGACCGTGCCTATAGGGGGCAGTGGTGCACCTTCTGTAGCAGCAGTAGATAGATTTCTGGTGGAAGACACATGCACGGGGTATACACTTGGTAAACTGGGGACTTGTTAATGTTCTGTGTAAAGCCTGAATACGCTGGTGGCAAAAATTACATTCCCTCCTTCACTTTCATTTATAATCACACAGTTTAACACACATACCCAGATATGTTCAGGATGTGGGTGGATTAGATGATAAACCTGCACTTCTATTGGCCAGACACCAAAGCCCTGCCTACTTGCTTTCTATTGGTTC
>NC_139599.1:17510655-17513155 GCF_946808225.1 Silurus aristotelis | reverse complement strand
ACGCTATGACGATACATGTTTCATGAGAAGTGTCCCAGGAAATGAAGACCAAGAGCTACCTCTGCTGCACAGGATACCTTTATTAGAATTACCAGCATCAGAAATCACTGATTTACATCAATACTTTTTGTAATTTACGGCAGAAATATTTCATCATCTACTGTTCAGAGGAGACTGCATGAGTCACACCTTTATAATCAAACTGTGTTGAAACATTTGAAAAGAAGAACAACCAGCAGATGAGAGTTGCTTCGGCCAAGAAACACAAGGAATGGACATCAGGTCAGTGGGAAACTGTTCTGAGATTCTTGGCTCTTTGTTAGACGTATAGAGGATGAACAGACGGTTCCTGAAAGTATGGTTCCCACTGTGAAGAATGAAGGAGGAGGTGTGTTGGTGTGGATCTGGTGACAATTTTAAATAATAAACATATTCTGGATCTTTAACACTTTTTTTGTTTACTACAGAATTCCAGATGTTTTCTTTCATAGTTTGGATTCTTCAGTATTAATGTACAATGTTGAAATTCTTCTTTTTCGTTTGCTCCCGTTAGGGGTCGCCACAGCCATAAACCTCCTCCTTGGTCCTCCTTCCTGGTGTCTCCATCCTCAGCATTCTCCTACTGATATACCCCATGTCCCTCCTCTGAACATGTCCAAACCATCTCAATCTCACCTCCCTCACTGTGTCTCCAAAACGTCCTACATGTGCTGTCCCTCTAATAAACTCATTTCTAATCCTGTCCATCCTCATCACTCCCAACGAACATCTCAACATCTTCAGCTCTGCTACCTCCAGCTCCACCTCCTGTCTTTTACTCAATGCCACTGTCTCTAAACCATACAACATCTCAGGTCTCACCACAGTCCTATAAACCTTCCAGTGTACAATGTTTAAATAAATAAATAAATAAATAACCACTGAAGGAGAAGGTGTGTCCAGACTTTTCACTGTATATAGAAGCCAATCCTGTCGGTCGCTGTTGTGAATCAGTGGCATCGTGTTGTCGCTAGGAATCCTGGGAAATGGAGTCATAACGACGATCCCAGCAAGTTGTTTTCGGTTTGCACGCAGAGCTTTAAAAACTGCTTCCGCGTTCGCGAAGCATCACGGGATACCGAGTGTCTAAATCACACTCGCTGTAGTCCTCAGGTGTTTAGCATCCCCAAGCTCTCGCCGCGCTTCACATTCATTCAACAAACAAATAAACTCGCCGTGAGAAGGTGAAGATGGCGGACGAGCACGAGCTCCTGAGCAGGCTGGAGAACATGAAGGAGATTCGGTGAGTGAGGAACTCTCTCAGGAACCAGCGGAGGAGCTAGCTCACCTGTTAGCATTAGCTATTGTTTTAAACTTACGGTCTCGAGCGGCTAGTAATGATTCCTCATACACAAAAACATGTTTATATATAAATATAACGAAAAAGAGCGTTTTTATGATTGGATGCGCACAGAAACACTACACAATTCAACAGATCAGGAGATTTTTCTGGTCCGAATCTCGACATTATTGTTACAATAATTCAGGGGGTCACGTGACGAGAGAACTGAAGCCCCTGAGCAGAAGATCTGAGCGGAGAAGCTCCTCGTTCCGTCTTCAGCTTCTTTATTGGAACTATAGGAGGTGTTGCTGTATGTAGACGTGTTTGGGGATCTGCTTATTGACAATCGAACATTTTAATTTATTTCTAATAAAATGAATAAAAACAGATTTGTTTATTTTGATGACTGAGTTTAAAGAACCGAGTCACTAAAATGATCCGATTTTCCCATCACCGATATAAAGACCCTGGACATCATGTCGCTCTTCAAGAAGAGGGTGCACTAACTTTCTCTCGGTGCTGCATGTTGACAGAGAGGTGTACTGAGTGTGTGTGTGTGTGTGTGCGCAGTAATAAGATGATGCAGATGGAGAAGCTGAAGGCTCGTCTCCGCTCCGAGTTTACAACGCTGGAATCTGAGGAGAAACACCTGCGAGAGTACAAACAGGAAATGGAGCTGCTGCTGCAGGAGAAGATGGCACACGTGGAGGAGCTCCGTCTCATTCACACCGACATCAACGTGGTACGTACGAACACAAGAACACACACACACACACACACACACACACACACACATATATACACACACACATACACACACACACACATACACACACACACTGTGGTCCAAAACCTGTTTGATTTTGAGTGTGTCCATGAATTCTGGATAAATTCTAGGTATATTCCAAGTGTGTCCAAACATTCGACATGAATTCCGAGTGCGTCCAGAAATTCTGGATTCATTCCCAGTCTGTCCATGAATTCCATATGAATTCCGAGAGTGTCCGGATATCCTTGATGAGTTCTGAGAGTGTCCAGGAATTCCGGATAAATTCCAGATGAATACCAAGAGTGTATATGAATTCAGAGTGAATTCCGAGTGTGTTTCCAAGTGAATGAGAGAAAGAGAGAGACACACACACACACACACACACACACACACACACACACGTTTTTCCG
>NC_139599.1:17480655-17488155 GCF_946808225.1 Silurus aristotelis | reverse complement strand
ACACAACATTTCAGAGAATTTAAATTTGATCCAAAAAAAATACACAGATGTTTATAATCTCAATGAGTTAAAAGAATTTTTTGGAAGATACGTCCCAACAATTTTACACACTTAGTGTTTTACCCACGTCCCCATAAAATATTCTATTTTGTACCATTGAAAACATTATAGACATCACAAGAGGATGATGATGATATTTAGGCCACGCCCCCACATAAATTCCACTCGCTAGACAGGTTGCAGTGTCATTATAATAGAATTATATTTTAGCCACGCCCACAACATTCCTCAACATCATACTTTCTAAAATAAATAATTAAATTAAAAAAGCACTGCTTAGGCCACGCCCACAGAATGTCAACCTCAGCACATTCGAGCAGATTTTCATCTCGGCGTCTTTCTGATTGAACCCTTTGCACTTTTTCTGCCGGTAACAAATATTTTTACGCTACAAAAAAATCAAAAAACAGACAGGAAGTTTGTGTAGTTTTAAATTTTATTTTTACAGTTTGTAAATGTTTTGATGTTTAGTGTGTGTGTGTGTGTGTGTGTGTGTGTGGGTGTGTGTAATAAAATGCAGCTATGACATTGTTGCCAAAATATAGCGATGAGGAATGTTCTAAAAGCTACACACACACACACAAAAAGCAACTATTTTACAGAACAAAAAAATATTGATCAAAGAGAGAAGGGAAAGAAAGCACTTTGCGCTGTTTTTACACGTTTTTTATTTTCAGAAAGAATTATTTGTAATTTTGAGTGCATAAATTTTGTATTTTGTAAGATTTCTGTAACACTTATATAACCGACACTGAGACTTATTTTACCCCAATGTTACTTTTAGAACACGTTTATCTCAGATTTATATTTAATTGATTGACCAACACTGGAGACCTCGTCCAACCTGTAGCTGCAGGACAAGTGAAAAAAAGAAAGAAAAGAAAATGGACATTTATCATTTAATTGTTCTCTTTTTTGTTGTTTGATGTCCTTTGATGTAGGATGTAGTAAACAAGCAGCACAGTGAAACAAATATATACTTAAAAAAAATTATAGTAATTTTCAATTACTATGAATTATAAATGATTGATTTTTTTTACATTTTATTTTTATTTCTTGCACTTCTTAAAAAAGGTTTTTTTAAATAAAAAAAATTCTTTTGTTTTTTATGTGATTCTGCCTCTGGATTTTATAACGCTTTGATTGATTTTTTTTATTTTTCTATGCCCTGTTAATAAATTGTTTTGAAAACAGATTCCTGTGATTTTTCTTTTATTATCTAAATAAAAATTATGATTTTCAACACTTATATAACAAAAATATTTAAAAAAAACTGCCCCGTACAGTCGCTAAAAAACGATGTGCAGTTTTGATTTTTACACAGGACTTCATTTCCCATTATTCAACGCGATCCTTCCGGAAGTGACGCGTCATCGTCGGTTTAGACGCTAAAGCTATCCTTTTTTCTCCCTCACAGGCTGTTGCAAATTGTCTCTGCTAAATCAGGAATAAAATCATGGTGAGTCCGGTGTGGTGTTAAATGTTTGGGTTTCATTAAACCTGTGCATTTTATTTCGCAAAACGAAACCAAGAAGGTTCTAGAAATGTTCCGAGTCCATTTGAGGGTTCGGGTGGACGAAGCTTTAGCAATGTGGCTAACCGAGCCGAACCGTTAGCACGGGCTTTGTTGTTTTCGTACCCGTATTTCGACAAGCCCCGCCCTCGAGCGCCGAGATTGAATGCCTTTGTTTACCGCGCGCCTTTTAGACGCATGAGGTAGCCAATCACAGCGCAGGAGGCGGGTCAACGAGAACCAACATGGCGGTGGTGGGAGGCGGGATGGTGTAGGAATACAGGTGGGCTTTCAGATGAGGTAAAATGAGGTGAAATTGTGGCCACAATCGATTTTTTCTTTATTATAAGTGTTAATTTATCGGAAACCTTATCAGACCGTCTAATTGTGTCAGTTTTATGTGTGTGTGTGTGTGTATGGATTATTATGTATCTTTATACATATTAATGTATAAAGTGTATTATTATGTTGTATTGAATCAGGTAGCAGAAGCATTTTATTTTCTGATGTTTGGACGTTATACAGATTTGACACCTTTTACAAACGGTTTCAGACGTTTTTTATTACACTACATGACGAGCTCCGTTCTCCAGAGCGACTTACTATCATCCCGTTCGTTCACCTGAGCAGGGCCCTGCTGGGATATGAATTTACAACAGGTTATTGTCTTATCCACTGAGCTAAAACCACATTGTGAAAACGTTTCTCGCGTGGTCATAGCATCGACCCCTGAGGAACCTCGTTACGTTCTAGACTGTTTATTTCTCTCTCTCTGTTGCAGTCACTTTCATTTTGCTCATACCGTAAAAATCAGTTTGTTGCATGAATACATAATTGTAATTGTAATTACATAATTGCTCAGCTACAGAAAACTTTGCCTCTGTTTCATCAGATTTAATTGTAGTAAGTTAAGTAATCTAATCAGCAATCAAGCGAGGACAATCAAGTGTCCAGTCATGGTGTGTTTTTAAAAACATTGTTTTAGTCCTCGGATGTTTTAGTTCTCTCAGGTCACGGTACTAGAGGTTTATTATTCATGGCTCATGCATTTCTCAAGTTTATCTGTTTATCTAATTGTTTGTTTTTTTCACTTTTCAGATGTGACATGGCAGAAGACGTGTTTGATAGAAAATTTGTAGGCATCCTTTCACCTGCACACAGGAGAGTCGTATGTGTCATGATTATACGACTTTAGCACAGAGTTTCTGAGTCACCATGGAGACTCCAACAGGAAGTGGTGCACCTAGTGGTGGCCAGTCGTCAGACACCATCTTCCCTGAACCTCAGTCGCCCCAGACGCCTCCGGCAGGGAAGCTAAGAAAGACAGCCTTTAGATTTTTTGGCGGTCGAAAGAGCATCTGTATGCTGCCAAGCTTTTTCGTAGGAAGAGCCAAGAGTCAAGGGCGGTGGCCTTCTAAAATGGGCGTGACCAAGAGTCAGACTTATGACGGCCTGAGCAGAGCATGCTGGGAAGACGGTGGTAGAGGTGGCGGAGTCGTGACTTCGGCGGAGTTCGAATTCCACAACCCAAACGGCTCGAGCGACCTGAACAAACCACAGGAAAGTTTTGCGAAGTCGCAGTCCCTCCCGCGGCAGAAACGAGGCCTCAGAGGTCTCTTCAGCAGCATCAGGAAGCATCGCAAAAGCAAAAATAACGCTGAAGTGGAGAAAAACGAGATGCTTGAAATGTCCTCAGGTGAAATAGTGCCTGGAAGGTTGACAAACATCAGTTTTCAAGGTGATAACGATGACATCAAGAGTCACAGGGATTTGTTAGAGCCGGACCTGCCTGCAGAATCCAACAGCAGCGATTTAACAAAACTGCCTGCTCCTGAAACAGACCCCTGCACAACAGAGGAAACATTAGTGCCTGAGAAAATAAGGAGCAAGGAGAAGGCTGGGGAGAAAGAGGAAGGAGAACAATGTGGTGATGAATGCCTAGACGAGGCAGACAAGGTGAAGGAACGTAAGAAAAAAGGTCTTCTTACATATCGGCAGCCTCTGTCTGCAGACTCTGAGATGGCACGACTCGGCGAACTGCAGACAGACTTAGCCGAGGGTGACCCTCCTACCATGTCCACTGACAACTTGATCTTTGGAGACGTGTCATCTCTGAAGAGTTTCGATTCGTTGACTGGTTGCGGTGACATCATTGCAGACCAGGATGACGTCAGTGTTGCAGAGAGTTCTGTGTCGGGCGAAAGAGGGAGTCGTAATGCTGGAAAACGTAGCTCTTGCCTTGTTACGTACCAGGGAGGCGGAGAGGAGATGGCAACTCCGGACGAAGTGGACAACGAGTACCTGAACAGCCTGTGGGAGTCGGAGGGCAGCGAGGTGTGCTATCTTCCCTCGGAGCAGACCATCAGCCCATCATCCACCCCTGATCAGCCAACCAGCTCCTTCCATGTCACTACCAGCACTAGTTGCAACACCAGCACTAGTCCTCTGGGGATCACGGAAACAGTACTTACACCTACCGATCTTATGACTCCTCAGAGTGACCGTCAGGGCTCAGTCCCGAACAGCGATGAGGGTTACTATGATTCCACAACGCCTGGAGCTGACGAGGATAACTGTGAACGTCCACAGCAGGAAAGGCTTTCACGGGACAGCTACAGTGGCGATGCCCTTTACGAACTCTTCGAGCCTGACGATCGATTGATCAGTCCGCCTTTACCTTCTAAAGACAATCAAGGGTTGCTGAGTGGAAACAAAAGTAAAGGAGATCTTCTTTATGACTTAACATCTGCTGCCTTGGAATCTGGTGCCATGGAGACGGAAGAGGAACGTTTGAGTAAGATCCAACATGCCTTGCTTTGTTGCGATTTGCAGAACCTGAGAACCCCATCCAAAGATCCGTATTGTAGCGAGAACTTATACAGTGATGCAATCTCTCTTGAGGGGAAGTACAAGATCTCTGAAGAGGAGGCACACCATCAGTCTGGATCCAGACCACAGCGAGGATCCCAAGCCTTAAAAGAAGTTTTGCCTCTTAGCGGAGGTCAGGTGCAGCACAGAACCTTGTATGGACCTACTGCCGATTCAAGATTAAGCACACAAGTCTCAAAGGCAGCAAGCCTCGTCAAAGATGCAGTACTGTATTCCAAGCAGGAAATGTGCCACGCTACAGACGACGGCTCTTTACCTCCAACCATAGGGTGCGGCCAATCACAGGAGGAGCTGATGGTCTGCTTCTCACAAGCATTGGTTGATTTTACTAAAAACACCAGACTTTATCGCAACTCCACAGAGAGTCTGGATGGCTCGGAATCTAGCTCACCGTTCGGACCAAGCCTAAGTGCTCTTCCTGCCATCGTCACTTTCGACGTAGTTGATATGGAGAATGAGGGTGAGAGCGAACAGCCGGAGCTTGTAGAGGAAGAGGAAGAGTTGGAATCCCCGTTTGAGGCGTTCGAAGACGACGGCTGCTACTTGCAGCAGGACGCTTTTGCCGAGTGCGACCAGAGAATCTTTGACGCCTACGAGCAAAATCTGTTGCTCAGCAACGCCTGGGGGATCACAAGCCTTCCTCGTCACCTTAGCCTGGGCCGTCCGTGCCCTCCGGTTCCTGCCCCTCTCTCTCACAACCGACGTAGCCGCTCTCTGGATACGGATAGTCTTGAGCTCCAGACAGGCGAGCTCTACGTGTCCCTCGTTTCTCATGGCAACAAGTTTTTCCACTGCAGGAAAAACAGTGCAGATGCAGGATACCAATGCGACGTGAGTCAACAAGGAAGGAACCGGAGACAGGGGTTGCACGGTTGTGACTCTTCCCAGAAGGACGCCTCTATGTCTCAGGAGCAACATAGATCCTTGCGTGGTTCCCCTTGGATGGAAACCCCGTCGGGTTCTAGCTGTCAGCCAGCAGTTAGACCTTCACATCTCCCCCTACAGGCGTCTTATCCTAATAGCAGCGCAGCGCGAATCCTGAAAATCAACGCAGACAGAGACGTTCTGGGCGGCGCTCAGAGTGATCCGTACACTTCTAATCATTGTTTGGGAGGACCGTGGAAGAATCGACCAGTCGGTATCACCCAGGGTATACCTCATCATCGATCTGACCAATCAGAGGCAGCGAGAGCGATCACGACCAAGAATCTGCAGACAGAGGCGGAGATGGGATTCTCCAAACGCAACACATGAACCCCTTCAACACGAAGACAAAGTAAACAGGTCACACAGCTGGAGGGCCTACTGACCATCATGAAATGTATTTTTCTCACACTGTTACTGTTATCTTCTCACACTTATAAGCTATAATACAGTAACAGTCGTTTTCTTTCTTTCTTTTTTTGTTTTTTTATCCGCCATGTTGTTTGGCATTTATGTAGCAGGTGTCTATGATTTATATTTGTGCAGAACCTTCGTTTTTGTCGTTTGCGAGGTTTTTTTTGTTTTGCCAGACAGAAATACGACAGAAGACGATATGATTTGTAAAGAAAAATGATACTGTGCTAGCATGTTCAAGTTTCTGCTGCTATTACCACATACCACCGATCACAAGTGTGTTTTTAAAACAAACAAACAAACAAACAAGCCAGCAAATGTCGGTAAACCCGTTTCAGATTCCAAACACTTTTGAGGAACGTTTTCTGGTTTCCGTGCTACACTTCTCTCTTTTTTTTTTTTTTTTTTTTTTTAGCATTTTCACACTTGTCTGGAGTTTTTGGTGAATAATGGTGATGTTTATAAAAAAAAAAAAAAAACCTTTGAAGTTTTTATACGTTCAAGTCAGTTTCTTTGATGTACTCGGATAACTATTTTCTAATTTGTTTCATGACATTCCGAGAAAAAAAACAAAAACACTGCAGCTCATCGTCACATTTTTTCTCAAAAAAAACCCCAACAAAATAAAAAAAAAAAAAAAAATACACTTGTTCATTTTCAGTGTTGGGCAGCTTTTCAAGTGTGATAAGATCAAAACCGAGACGTCTGCGAGATAAAAAAAATCACTGCTCGCTTTTGTCTGGTTATTCCATAAAACAGTGTGGAGCGTAAATCTCCACTTATCTCCTCACTATTCTTTGCAACATCGTGGTTTAGTCCGTTATCAGGTGAAAACTCGTTTCGTACGTGTGATCAGTTGCATTTTGTAGATGTCTGTTGAAGATTTCACCAAATCAACATCATGCACTTTTTCACACCAGCTTTTTTCTCCAAAAAAGAAAACCGGATGAATTCATTGGTGATGACGTTTGAGGATTACTTTCACACGTTTCCCTTTTGTTTCACATTTGGTGCAGTCTTTTATTGTGATCTGTAAATGAGACGCTCACGTGATCGTTCCGCTGGTGTACACGAGCTCGTCATGAGCACATACACACGCTTTTATTCTTTTTCTTTTATATATGGATGTAAACTCGATGACGGTGAATGTTTAAACATCAAGTGTTTGTGGGATTTAAGTAGCTGCCAATCACCACCTTTTACCCATACTGCCTCTGAGTGCTCACACACACACACACACACACACACACACACACACACACACACTGTCAACTGGAAATAAACTCCATCTCAAGTGAAGAATTTGTCCTTTTTGTTTGTTTCTCAGGATTGAGCGAAAGCGTTATTACTCGGCTTCCAGGTCTTTCCTGAATGTTTCATCCCAATAATAACTGGAATATTAATAACACCTGATTATGAGATCAGGATTCATAAGGAATCTATTAGTCTGAACGTGTATCCTGTATTTAGAGGCACCACTTCCCCGGCATTCTACAGATGCTGAACCACTGAACCCTGAAATCCAGTGACAGGTTCTTGAAGAACTCATAGAACTCGTAGAACTTCCCTCCTCCCAATATTCTAGGGCACAATTAGGCAAATTCCCACCAGTATTCCAGAGAAAGGCTCAACTGTAAACCCCCCCCCCCCCCCCCCAAATTCTGAAGACATGCCGGCCAAATTCCTACCACTAGGTGGAC
>NC_139599.1:17460655-17470655 GCF_946808225.1 Silurus aristotelis | reverse complement strand
ACAGCAATACAGCGCCTCCCAGCGTTCTTCTGGAACGAGTCCTGGAAGTCCTGGAAGTTATTTTCTACTGTGATTTGCAAATCATTGCATTCTGTTTTTATTTACATTTTACAGGTTTAGAACATTTTTGGAATTGGGACTGTAACAGTTAATCTGAACAGATATTTGTGAAATCCTTTTCCCGGGAATAAATCTTAACTTTTTTCTTTGATTTCAAATTGTATATGTGTGTGTTCCTGGCAGAGGCATTATGGGTAATTACCTGTGTTGTCATGTTGCCAGAGGCAGCAGCAGCAGCAGCAGCAGTAGTACAGGATGTTCCTGAACTTCAGCACGATGTTCTTCAACTCGCTCCTGTTGCTTTACTTCCACAACACTGCTGACATCACCGTCCTAAAGTGAATAGTTTTTTCTAACAGCACGACCCTAAGTGCTTTATTATTATTGTATTTTTTAAAGGAAGAAACTTCATACTTTTTTTCCATTTCTAGTTGCATTGAACATCCTCACTTACCATATAGCAGCTATAAACGCCCTTTCTGTTTTTAGCTTCTCAGAAAATGTGTCTTATTACATTGTTTTACCATGGAACCCCCCCAATTAGCGTCAAACTCCTCTGCCCTGAAAACTTATGAAATGTACAGCTTTACCGCTAACACCTTCCATTAGCCAGTAATATATCATATTAAATGTTAGCATTAAATTGTAGACGTTAGTGTTTAGCTAGCTTTGAATCATTTTATTTAATTATTTTCAGCCCCTCAGTGTAGCATTAGCCAGCTAGCGCTGCCTACACCTGTTTTTATAGGAAGCAATTAGCTGTGGCTATTGCTACTCCACAGCCAGCTAGCTTAATTTATTAGCCACAAGACAACCTGCTTTCTTTATTTGGGCAAAAAACAGCCAATCAGAGGTGGAATCAGAATAAACATCTTGTAGAGTACACACTGCTTTAGTAAATGTGTGTGCGTGTGTGTGTGTGTGTGTGTGTGTGTGTGCACGTTTGAATTAAATTCTCAGCCATGATTGGCCGAGAGCCCGTTTGGTTTCCTCTGCCAAGTTTAGCGCTGCTCAGAGTGCTAGCCTGTCAGTTTGTTAGATGATACTGTTAATCTATGTGTGTGTGTGTGTGTGTGTGTGTGTGTGTGTGTGTGTGTGTGTGTAAATCACACTTCCTGTTTTTATAATTAGCCTAGCCGCTGTGTGATGTGGATAATAATGTGCAGATGAGTTAGCAGCAGATTCAACATCTCTGTATTACAGTCACAAAACACTGCTGTGTCTGTCTGTCTGTCTCACTCTCTTTATGTCTCACTGTCTCTTTGTCTGTGTCTTTGTCTGTCTCACTTTTTATCTGTCTGTGTCTGTCTGTCTGTCTCACTCTCTATCTGCCTCTCTGTCTTACACACTCTCAGTTTCTCTCTCTAATTATCTTTCCATTTATCATCTGTCTCTCTTTTCCCATCATACATATCAGTTGTCTCTATATCTGTCTGTGTCTCTGTCCTTGTCATTCTTATTTTCTTTGTCTTTTTCTCTCTGTCTTTCTCTTTGTCTTTATTGCATCATCTCTCTCTCTCTCTCTCTCTCTCTCTCTCTCTCTCTCTCTCTCTCTCTCTCTCTCTCTCTCTCTCTTGCTCAGTGAAAGATGATGTTACCTGTTTATACTCACAGCTGTGTGTGACAGCGTTACATAATCTCATCTGTCCCACTAAAAGAGAGACACGATTTTATTACAGAGAGAGAGCGAGAGAGAGAGAGAGAGAGAGAGAGAGAGAGAGAGAGAGAGAGATGGAAGCTAAACCAATCCCTAGATCTTTTAGATCTTTCTTCGTATGTTCGAGAACATGTCCTGCAGCTGCAGATCAGTTTTATGTGTAGAACTTTTAGATCATCCACAGAGATCGTATATTTTTAAGGGTCTGGAAAAGTCCCGTTTCATCTGGGTTCTAGAGGTCACATGTGGAGCATGTAAATAAGTTGGTCTCTAGAATTGTTGGTTATTGCGGAGATGCCATTTTGGGTCTTCAAATTCACACCGTAGTTGTAGTGTAACATCTTGGAGAGGTTTTGTACATCAGTTTGGATCTAGAGCTTTTTAGGATATTGTACAGGTTCTTGTAGCTTAGCACAATCTAAAGGGGATAAGTTGGGTTCAGAATATGTGTAGGATATGTTCTGGGTTCTAGGAGCTTTTTATAGACCAATTAATGGAATTTGAGGTTTTAGTAGCATTATATAGTACAGAGGATAGAAGTTTAGGTTCTAGAGCTTTCAGATATGTTTCAGATTCTAGAAGCTTTACATAGCACAGAGGATGGAATTTCTGTTTTTTTCCGGATATATCCCAAGATCTTGTAACTTAATATAATCTGGAGGATAGACGTTTGGGTTGTAGAGCTTTTGGATATGTTTCAGATTCTAGAAGCTTTACATAGTATAGAGGATGGAATTACCAGGTTTTAAAACCTTTCTAGAGGATAGCGGTTTGGGTTGTAGAGCTTTAGGATATGTTCTGGGTTCTAGATCCTTTTTCTGCATTTCAGGTTCTAGTAGCTATACATGATCCAAAGGATGTAATTCTGGATTCTGAAACCTTAAGATATATATCCCAGGGTTCTTAAAGCTTTACACGTTCCAGATGATGAAATTCTGGGTTCCAGAAGCTTCAGATCTTCCTAAAATAACATTTTTAGTAATGACAATCCCCCACTAACTACACACACACACACACACACACACACACACACACACACACACACACACACACACACACACACACACACACACCATACTGGTTTTTATGGAGCTAAGCGTGTAAATTGCCTGCACACATTGTTAAACACATGCACACGCACACACACACACACACACACACACACACACACACACACACACACACACACACTATTGTAGGATCTATAATAGCAATAAAGGGAGCAGTAATGAGAGGGCTAATCTCCAACACTGTGTATTACAGTCACATGTGTGTGTGTGTGTGTGTGTGTGTGTGTGTGTGTGTGTTGCTTCTAATCTCTTTTTAATATCAGTGATTTGCATTTGCAAATTTCAAATTTGTGGACACTGCAGACTAACACACCTGACTTATTACTCTGCTGTGAGTTTGTGTGTGTGTGTGTGTGTGTGTGTGTGTGTGTGTGTGTGTGTGTGTGTGTGCACGCGTGTGTGTGTGTGCGTATATGAGGGTGAGGGTGATGGAGAAAGAGAAAGCTCCATCATCATCATGTTTACTATACACACTCACTACAAAGAGATAAATACTCGTTAATACTCGTACTCGATACTCAAGATGGTATAAACTCGTAGTTTATATGAATATATCACAGTCTGTATGTTTTACTCACACACACACACACACACACACACACACACACACACACACACACACACACACACACACACACACACACACACACAGTATGATTTTCTTTGTAAGATTGCCTAGATAACCCCTGTGGATCCTATGCTAATGCCGGAGGAGACACTCTGTGTGTGTGTGTGTGTGTGTGTGTGTGTGTGTGTGTGTGATTGTAACTGATGATGTTTACGAATGTTTAGGTGTAATGGTATCAAATAAAATTTTTCTCTGTGTGTGTGTGTGTGTGTGTGTGTGTGTGTGTAGTTGGTGAGTGGAGGTTCTATCGTAAACGCCGAGGCGGTATGGGATCATGTGACCATGGCGGATCGCGAATTGGCCTTTAAGGCCGGTGATGTCATCAAAGTGCTGGACTCGTCCAATAGGGACTGGTGGTGGGGGCAGATCGACGAGGAGGAGGGGTGGTTTCCTGCTAGCTTCGTTCGGGTAAGTGTAGACACACACACACACACACACACACACACACACACACACACACACACTTTCTAAATGATTATTAGAAATGTTTTGAGGAACATAGTTCTCTTTTGCTCTCAGGACGACCTTTTGACCTTCATGTTTTTCCCCTGGACCAACAGCTGCTCAAATGCAAGCGATCTGAAGCTTTATTTCATTTTAATGTATTTATTTTTCCACATTTATGTAACACACACACCTACACACACATACACACACCTACACACACCTACACACACACCTGCTTCAAATTCTATTCTGTCTGTATATACTATATTCAACCATGTGTGAAAAAGAAAGTATCCCCTCTTTGAAAGGTAAATGATCATCAGGTCTTAGAATAATGTAAATGTCATTATTAATTGTAACACAAATCCACCTGAAACAGAGAAGCTGAGTGTGAAAAACTAAGTACACCCTTATGATTCAGTAGCTTCTAGAAGCTCCTTCAGTAGCAGTAATTGGAGGTCCCGATGTTCTGTAGGAGTCTCTCACATCACTGTGTAGGAATTTCTCTCTCACTTTTCTGTACAGCGATGTTTCAGAACATTGAGGTTTTGCAGGTATTTGTTTCTGCATGGCCCTCTGAAGTTCCTTCATCAGCATTTCAGTCATATTCAGGTCTGGACTTTGACTTTTTCACTGCAACTCTTTGATTCTGGTCTTTTTCAGACGTTCTGTTGTAGATTTGCTGCTGTGTTTGGAATCATTGTCTTGTAGGACAGCTGTTGGACAAACATCTCCACATCCTTGGTCTCAACTGTTCAAAGAATATTGCTCCAGAATTCTTGTGTTTCTTTTTAACATGCCATGTTCTTTTTAGAGAGAAGAATCTTTCTCCTGGAAACCTTCTAAAACCTTCTTAAAACCATATAATTAAAAGAGGGTGTACTTTCACGTGACTGTTGATATATAGTGTATATTACAGGAAATATTGCACACTGATCTACACACTGATCTCTAAATTGTTACTCAGGATGTTCAGGTCACCACACACTCGTCTCAATGTCCCTCTCTCTCTCTTTCTTTCTCTCTCTCTCTATTCGGTGGTTGTTGTTGTTGTATTTTTAAGGTGGACCCCAACTCCACCCAGCCTCCACCCAAGCAGCAGCTTTTATACATCAACCCCGTCGTCGCTCCGCTGAAGGTGCGTTATTTTACCTCTCCATCATTTTCTGGAGAACACATGCTGCTGCTGCTCACCTCCGCTATATGCTAGCACTTTCAGAGGGAAGGTTTGGATTTTTTTTAATGCCTTGATACCGAAATGCTTTGCTTCCATAACCAGCATGGCCAAACTGACGGAGGACAACGTTACTGATACAGCACTATTACAGCTAGGGAGTGCAGGATAACACACACACACACACACACACACACACACACACACACACACACACACACACACACACACACACGTGTGTATATTTACAGTATCTCACAAAAGTGAGTACACCCCTTACATTTCAGCATCCATTTTAGTGTCTTCTCAATGTACAAAACTATAGAAATGAAACGTAGATATATTTTCAGTATCAGTGTGCAGTTTGTGTATCAGTACTGATTTACTGTCCTCTAAAAATAACAACATACAGACATTATCGTCTAAATTATTGTTCACCAAAAAATGTAAGGCTGTAAGAAGATCAGTATCACCCTGAAACTGAGTTACAGTACAGTGGTCAGGGTCATGCAGAGGTTTTCCAACACAGGTTCCACTCAGAACAGACCTCACAAGAATCCATCATAGAAGTCGAGTCCTCGTGCTGAGCGTGTTATTTTCAGAGGACAGTAAATCTGTACTGCGATGCTCGATTGTGGAAATGAAACTTGAAATTTTTTTGTCTCTTGAGAAGATACTAACAATACTGCTCAAATCTGAGGGGTGTACTAACTTCTGATAGATACTGTATGTGTATGTATATTTTAAACTTTTTGATGTAGAAACTTTTTACAAGCTGCACACTCTCTATTCTATTATAAAGGCTACAAATTTTCTAGTAAAAAAGAAACAAAAATAAATAAATAAAAGCAACAACAATATTTCTGGTCAAAACAAACAAAACACTTTTTAGTTATCTACAAACGTGGCTCTGTGATTGGTTGATGCCCAGGATGTTACATGTTCATCTCACGCTTGATGTAAATGCAAACATGTTTATGTCTCTTGTCGTTGTGTGTCTGTACGAGAAAATGTCAAAGGATCAAAGAGAAATAAAGCCTCGTTTAGATGTTTCATGGAGAACAGGGTAATGTTGTAAGATCGATCACCTTTCCAACGTGTCACTTTTCCTGTCATTGACATCAATTAACCAATCAGAGAGCAGGATTTCCCCTCAGTCATGTGTCTGCCACAAAGACTGCTTTTAAATAACGATGAAGAACAAACTCCAGATCTGTCCATCACCTGGCACCTGCGTTTCAGGGGTTGTGTGTGTGTGTGTGTGTGTGTGTGTGTGTGGGGGGGGGGGGGGGGCACAACAATTATTCTGTTCATTCTAGAACTCCAGATTTGTTTCTGCTTTGCCACTTCTAGCTTTGTTCCTTTCAGAATTCCAGATGTGTTGCAAACTCTAGATCTCTACATTTGTCTGGTCACTTCTAGAACCCGCTTTGATTCTCTTCTGCTGCTTCTGGACAGCTTTTGTCTCGGCTCTACTAGGTTTTAAATTTTTTTAATTTTAACGATATTTAAACATCTAAACTCTGAGCTGTGTTAAATCTATAACTCTTTTTCAAACTCTTTCTAGAACAGTTCTGGCTCTATTCCTGCCAGAGCTGTTGGGCTGATATAAACTCTACAATGCCACGTTGCTTTTAAGGTTTGAATTCTAGAACTTCAGCATTGTTTGCATAACAACTGCACTTGATATCCTCTGTTAAACCTAGAACTACTCTGGTTTTGTTCCTTATAGAATTACAGATTTGTTAAATTTGGTTTACTCTAGAACTGAGTTTTATAACAATGTGTTCTGTATTGTTTAATAGATTTATAATCACACTCTTGATATCATGATGGGTTCCCATTTGAATCTGGTTCCTCTCAAGGTTTCTTTCTCATAACATCTAAAGGCTCCAGTCGTCATCATCAGGGATAAACACACATTATTCACTTTCATTCATATATTCTGTAAAGCTACATTGTGAAAAAATGCTATAAAAATAAACTGAACTTGAAACTTCATGTTTGTTTACACTGTGATATCTCTACAGAGCTAGTTTGTTTCCAAATGGTTAATTCTGAAACTGTTATGACTTTTTTTTTCTTAAAAAAATCTAGATTTGTTGTTCACCCTCACATTTGTATGATCTATGTTCATTCAAGAACAACTTTGATTAAGTCTTGCTATGTATATCTTTATATTTGTAAGCTCTAGATCTTGAGCCGGTGTGTTTTTAAGAACCACAGATTTTTTTTTTCTGCTCTGCAAATTCTAGAACTCTTATCTCCTCCAAGTTTTAAGATTGGTTCATAGATTGGTAAATTCTAGATTTCTGTTCTGTTCTGGTACTGTTGCTTTCATTTATGTTAGATCCCTGTATATTCCAGCACTTCATATTATTTACATTTTATTCTTGAACTCCAGCTTTATTTTACATGGTACATTAAGTAATATACATGATCTAAACATGATATACTGGATCATTACTTTCAGAATTCTAGATTTGTTCACTAGACTGGATCTCTTCACTCTAGAGCAAATTATTTGTTTCTGATTTGCTTATTCTAGAACTCGCCTGGCTTGGTTACTTATGGATTTTCAGATTTGTTTGTTAATTGAAGATCTTGAGTCTATGCACATTGTAGAACAAAATTCTGGCGTAATTATTTGCAAAATCTAGACCCCAAAGCTCTTTCCATCCTTTCTCTGTCCATTTTTGCTTTTCTTTGTGCTCTGCTAATTCTAGAACCGTTCCCACTTTGTTATTGCAGGAATTTGAGATTTATTATACATCTGTAAACTCAGGAGCTTTGTGTTTATTTGATCTGTATTTATTGTAGTACTTTCTAGTATTAGGTTTTGTTCTGTAACTACTGTAAAATCAGACCTTTTTTTTTAGTTCTGTTTTCTGTACAATAAATCCAGAAAATACACTAAAACTTAATATATTATTATATTCTATTTTCTAATATTAATGTGCAGCCACTAACATCACCTAGTCTCAGAGTAATGGTTTATAATGTGTGTGTGTGTGTGTGTGTGTGTGTGAGAGAGAGAAAGTGAGAGAGAGAGAGAGAGAGAGAGAGAGAGAGAGATACAGAGTTTGGTGAAGGATGGGATTTTATTTTTTGGTCTAATGGCACTTTTATGTATACACACACAGACACACACACAAACACACACACACACACACACACACACACACACACACACACACACACACACACACACACACACACACACACACACACACACACACACACACCTGTCTAAGTGCATCTCCCCGTTCTGCTTTACTTTCTGCACACAAATTTCTATCTTTGTCTCACTTAATGGAGTTGGTCAAAACGCACACACACACACACACACACACACACACACACACACACACACACACACACACACACACACACACACACACACACACTGAATGGTCTGGGATGCATTCATATTTAATACACACTCACTGTGAGACTATGTGCAGCTTTAACACGGTGTGTGTGATGAGAGCGAGATTAATGGAGGGAAGAAGAACACAATGAAACTGTGGGGTAAATATGAGAGAAGGAAAAGAGATTTCTTATGATTGAAGTTCAGACACTTCATTAGTCATGTCCTGTGGTTAGACCCTGATAATTCTAGAACTGGTGACTTGATTATTTTAGCCACTTTCACTTCTGTGATCTAGAACTCCAGAGTTCCAGATTTCATCTCCACTAAGCTGCATATTTATTATGTTCTGCAACCAGGATTTCCATGACTGCTGGTTGGTTTCTCTTAAATCTAGGAGCCAACATTTATTTATTTATGTATAGATTTGTGGTAGAAGGCTAAAAAAGCTGCTTTGAAACAATTGATTTTGTTAAAAGCGCTATAGAAATAAAAAGTAAATTGAATTGAATTCCAGATCCGAGTCTTTTTGGTTCCTATTAATTATGGAATAACAGATTTGTTTGGATTCATTTTAGCACCTCAGCACCCAATCCTAGAATCCTAGAACTTCACTAGTTGTTCATTCTGGAGACAAAACAGAATTTTATTTCTCTTAGTTCTTGAACTCCAGACGTTTTAGTGGATATTTAGATTATTCTTGAACGGTGGATTCTAGAATAGAGGTTTTTTTTTCCCGCTGTGTGAGGAGCACTCGAGATGTTCCCATGGTTCACTGTGTGAGTGCAGTTTTTCAACTTCTTATAGCCTTGTGCAGTGTTTCTCATTCTTATGTGTGTTTATGGGGAGGGATGTGACATCAGCAGAGTGTGTGTGTGTGTGTGTGTGTGTGTGTGTGTGGGTGTGTGTGTGAGATCTTATGGGGTGACTCATCACGCTCTGACTGAGCCGTCAGTCTGCATTACATGACGAAGGGTGAAAAAAACAAACAGGGTGATTTCTCACTCCTATAGACGGAGGAATGAAAGACTGATTGGAAAAAAGAACAAAAATAGGAAGGCGTAAGATGAGGACTGAGTAGAAAGAAGGTAAGAGAGAAAGTGGATGAGGTGATGAACAAGGAAGAGGAGCAGGATGAAGAAATGAGGGAGAGGGAAGTTGGAGAGAAAGAGGTTTGAGGGATAGAAGTGAAATGGAGAGATTGAGAGGGGGAAGAGAGAAGGAGAGAGGGATAAAGAACAATGAGAGAAATGGGAAAGGAAAGATGAACATGGGGTTACGGAGCGAGAAATAAAGGGAATGATGAGGAGAGAGAGAAGGATAGGGAGATGACTGAAAAATGAAGAGAGGGAATGCATTTTCTCATGCTGCACTTTTGCATCATCAGCATGCAGAAGGTTTCACAGCCTTCAACACACACACACACACACACACACACACACACACACACACACACACACACACACACACACACACACACACACACACACACACAGTGTGTTTAATGCTAACACACCATGTTGCCCACATATGCATATTAAAATTCAGGTGTGTGATTAGATTAGATTAGATCAGTTTTGCCTTTGTGTGTGTG
>NC_139599.1:17453155-17455655 GCF_946808225.1 Silurus aristotelis | reverse complement strand
AACAGTTCCTAGGTTTGTGAATCAATAGTCATGTGTGTGTGTGTGTGTGTGTGTGTGTGTGTGTGTGTGTGTGTGTGTGTGTGTGTGCGTGTGTGTGTGTGTGTTCAGGGTGAGGATGTCCTGGATAGGAGCTCTGAGCTGGTGTACACCGGAGAGCTGTCCTGGATCTATCAGCCTTATGGGAGGAGCCAAACACGCGTCTTCTTCCTTTTTGACCATCAGATGGTCATCTGCAAGAAGGTGAGAAAGAAAGTAAGAGGGAAAGAAATAAAAAGACAAGCAAAAGGGAAAGCAATGTTAATAAAAAACAAAGGTCTAAAGAATGGGATTAAATAATAAAAACAAAAAAGCTAATTAAAGAGAAAGAAAGAAAGAAAGAAAGAAAGAAAGAAAGAAAGAAAGAAAGAAAGAAAGAAAGAAAGAAAGAAAGGTAAATATGTAGACCATGTTTGTATGGATGGATGGAATGATGAGTTCTCTAAAACCCATTTTTCTTCATGAGATTCCGTCTCTGATTCGATCGCAGGACTTGATTCGACGCGATATCCTGTACTATAAAGGACGGATCGATATGGACCGCTACGAGGTCATGGACGCCATCGACGGCCGGGATGACGATTTTAACGTCAGTGTGAAAAACGCCTTCAAACTGAGCAACAAAGACTCGGACGAAATCCACATCTTCCTCGCCAAGAAGCTGGAGGAGAAAATCCGCTGGCTGCGAGCGTTTCAGGAAGAACGCAAGATGGTGCAGGAGGACGAGAAAATCGGTGAGTTTCAAGATTCTGAATGACACTGAAGGTCATATCATTTTATTTCATGTGTCAGCCAACAACTTAAATCAGCAATTTTCATAATTGAATTACTTGAAAAAAAAAATTAATAACTAATAATAATAATTATACCAAATAATTATACATAAAATACATAAAATAATTTACACAATCATACAAAAATAAACAATTGCTGATAATATATATAAAAAAAATATTTTTTAAACTTATTTAAAATCATACTTGAAATTTCATAATAAATTAAAAGATGTTGAACATGTTTTTGTTTACTACAGAATTCCATACGTGTTCTTTCATAGTTTGGATTCTTCAGTACTAATGTACAATGTTGAAAATAATAAAAGTAAAGAAATTCACTGAAGGAGACGTGTGTCCAATCTTCTGACTGGTACTGTATACATACATATATATCAATTTAGTCGACAGTTCAAACAAATAAACTTTATTATTATTCGTTTTTTTCACATTAAAAATGAACCTGGATTTGCACAGTGTCGCACAGCAGGGAAATTTATTTATTTATTTATTTATTGTAGTGTTTTCATGTGCGGAAACTTTTCCTTCTCTTTATTTGAAGGTGTAATATTTCACTTTTTTTATTCCAAATGTCGTTCTTTACTAATTTTTCAGTTCTGAAGTAAAATTTTTTTAATTCAAACGCAGTGTGTGTGTGTGTGTGTGTGTGTGTGTGTGTGTGTGTGTGTAACTATGGAACCCTTCTCTCTAATAAAACCTTGAACTGCATCCATTATTAACAGATATACACAGTATGGCCAGAAGTATTGGGACACCAGACTTTCCCACCCACATGTGCTTCTTCCCCAAACTGTTGCACCCAATTGCATCAGACGTCTTTGAAAGCTGTAGCGTGAAATTTTCCTTCACTCCAACTAGGAGACCCAAACCCTGTTCCAGCATGACAATACCCCTGTGCACAAACCAGCTCAATGAAGATCTGCTTTCCATGGGTTAGATTTGGTGGAAAATGTCCTGCTGTAGAGCTCCAACCCTATTAAACACCTTTTAGATGAATGTGAACGCTGACTGCACGCCAGGAACCTCCTCACCTTCTCACCTACATCAGTACCAGACTTTACTCACACCCTTGTGGCTGAATGAAGAGTGGAGCTCATTATAACAGTAAATGGAGACTCAATGTTAAATAGGATGTTTAAAAAATCACATATGAATCTTATGTTTACAGATTTTTTTTAATGTATTGTAATAATCACTACTTTTACTTTCCATATTTAAGTCAGTTCAGAGCTTTTCCTGAATGTAGGTGGGTTTTTATGAATAATGAATGAGGCGATTAGAACTTTTACTGCAGTACAGGAACAGTGAACTGAGTCCATCACAACTCGTTGGTGCTGATGTGGAATTTGATGGTTTTATTTTGCAGGGTTTGAGATTTCAGCGTATCAGAAGCGACAGGCGGCTCTGACCGTGAGGAGAGTAACCAAACAGAAAGGTACTGCAATCTTTCATCATAACTCTCATCTGTGTCTTTTTCATTTTCTGTAGAATAATATTCTTTTTTTCACATTGGTTTATATTATTATTATTAATAACAATAACATTAATTTTTCTTCTTCTATTAATGCATATTATTTATTATTTATAGCAGTAGTTATAATACTGTAGCAGTAGTTTACTAATAAAGATTATTCATGCAATGTTTATGTAAGTTGTACATATAATAAATT
>NC_139599.1:17443155-17450655 GCF_946808225.1 Silurus aristotelis | reverse complement strand
AATCTGATTTGTAATGAAATAAGTCGACCTGCACCCCGGACTTATTCGACCCTCAATCCGATTTGTTTTATGGATTTTCTTATTTGTTTATTTATGAGCTGGTGCTCTCTCTCTCTCTCTCTCTCTCTCTCTCTCTCTCTCTCTCTCTCTCTCTCTCTCTCTCTCTCTCTCTCTCTCTCTCTCTATATATATATAATTTCTTTTTTTTCCTGCTAATCCTTTCTCTCTATGATTATCGTGTTATCGTATTATTTGGTTGCCAGATCTCTCTCCCGAATAAAAGCAGGTGCACTGTTCCCTGTCCAGGTGGAACCCAGGTATGTGTGTCTTCTCAGGCGACGTTTTCAATTCAAGTCAACTTTAATCACGCTAATGCTGCTAGCATTAGCCTTTTAGGATTTCTTCTTGTTTATTTCTCATCTTCACGACAAGGTTTTCATTTCTGGAATATTCCTTTTTTTTTTAAGATTGTATTTAGTCCAAATCACGATATTTACAGTATGAATATAAAGCATTATTTATTCTACGATTATAACGTGAGATTTTTTTCCACGTCAATGCTCTTTCTGGATTTTTCGAAGTCGTTGAAGGACAGGAAGTGGATTATTATTGATTATGATTATTATTATTATGAATGATTATTGATTCAAGAGAAAGACTGTGAAGAGGGAAAGAAAATAAACGAGTGGATGGAGTGATGTTGCACCATATGTACTAAGTGCCATATTTAAAATATTAGGTTATGAAAAAAAAAAAGATCAGTTTAATGTTTTAATTTGGTGACCTGATTGACATGATAATATTTCATAATAAACTTCGATATGAACACCTTCTCACTTTACCTGTTTATTATTTTTCAAACTAGATACACGTCCAAAAATATTAAGACACGTGTTTTTCACCCATATGTGGTTCTTCTACAGAAAAATCAACTGTAACTCATTTACCGGTCGGTTAAACTCTGTTACCCGTTTGTTGTTGTTGTTTTTTCTTGGTAATGAAAACAACAGGCAGACATTTCAAATGTATTTATTTATTGTGAGGTCAAGTTTCTTTTTTTCCAACTTTGAAAAATAATTATTTTTGAAATGTACATGAGTCATTATGCGCAACACACACCCTGATTAAGAAGGCAAGAAACAATTGCTGCTGCTGGTGATGATGAAGAAGATGAAGAAGAAGATGATGATGAAGATGATGATGAAGAAGATGATGATGATGATGATGATGAAGAAGAAGATGATGATGAATGAGATGATGATACAGAAGACAATGATGAAGTCACAGTGAAAAGGAGATATTTGTTTGCTTTTTGTCTAAATGTAGAATTTTGTTTGGGTCACAACAACGTCACAGTGAAACACAGACAAAACCAACAGGTCCACGATCCAGAAGCATTAAATGAAATCTATTTGAAATGTACTTTAAATGTTATAAACTTTCAACATGTGTTTAATCTTCCAATGAATCATTCTGATTTAGTTAATGCACTGAATGTGTGTGTGTGTGTCTGTGTATCTGTGAGCGTTTGTGTGTGTGTCTGTGTATGCATGTGTGTATGTATATGTATGTGTGTGTATTTGTGTCTGTGTTTGTGTGTGTATTTGTGTCTGTGTATGTATGTGTGTGTGTATTTGTGTCTGTGTATGTATGTATATGTCTGTGTGTGTGTGTGTGTATGTGTGTGTGTGTGTATGTGTGTGTCTGTGTTCAATTTATAAAATTTAAATTAGTCCTAATGGCATGAGGAAAATGTTAATGGACTCAGCAGTTTTTACCGTTTTTGACTTTTTGTTTAAGTGTTTTGTCACTGAGGCTCCACCCACACGAGTCCAGACTTCAAATAAAAATTACATTTTCTCTCAACATTCCTTTCACTCTGCACTGAGGAAAACTGTCTGTGTTTCTACCTGTCTAGCCATTCATCTGTCTGTCTGTCTTTCTGCTTAACCAACTGTCTGTCTGTGTGTCTGTCTATGATTCGTCTGTTTGATGATCTTCAACAATCTTCACATACTCTTTGTCCGTACCATGGTTCAGTAGTATAGTGCACACACACACGCACACACACACACGCACACACACACGCACACACACACACACACACACACACACACACACACACACACACACACACACACACACACAATATCTAACACAATATTACAGTGAGAGACACTTCAGCAGACCCGAATCACCTCCATGTGTTTTTTAATTGTCTTTCTGTGCTATAGTCTGAGTGAGCTTTGTGTTCGTCCTTTATTTCTCTGCTGGAGAGAAACGTCGTCTCGTGACTCGAGACTTTTCGAGACTGAATTTTAAACCCGTCACAGTGAGACAATTTTGTACCTGAACATGAAAGGTGTGATTATTATTATTATTATTATTATTACTGTATTTATCTTTTTTCCATTCAGTGTTTATTCTCGCAGCGTTGGAGTGAAGTCTATGAGCAGACCGAGTGTACGTTTTTCTCTTCACACACTCGTTTTTTCTTTTCCGGCTCACACGCCGATTTTAAAGTTTTTATTGTTCTTTTCCGTCACACTTTGGGCTGCCGGCTGTCCTTCCACTCCGTCCTGGTGTTCTGCAGAGCCTGAGTCTTCTTCTCGTCCACCTGAACATAGTCCACTCGCTGCTCGTCCAGCAGAGGCTTCTGAGAATTAAAAAAAGATCTCACAAACGTGATTTAAAAACAACACAGCGTTGTTATGACGTCACAAACTATGACATCACAAGTCAACAGATGGATGCAGTTTACTCTTTTTTATCATTATTATTATTATTATTATTATTAAAAAGGATTAAACTCAAAATTATATTATATTTTTTATATTGTATATTTTTTATTTTATTGTAATTGTTCTCTTTATAATAATGATACAATTTTATGTAATCTTTTCATGTATTTGATTTTTTTGCATGTATAATGATCCTCTTCTTCCTGCCTCATACACACACTTACCTTTTGAACAGGTGAGGGGGAGGCGGAGTTAAAATCCAGCGACAGGTAATCCAGGTAAGAGCTTCGGTACCAGGGGGCGGAGTCACACACAGAAAACAATGACTGTACACAAACGCACAAGTATACATTGTCAGTTTACACCAAAATAATACTACAACTACTACTAATACAACAGATCGTAGACAGTGAAGTGGGAAGTCCTTACCGTAGGCGTGTCATTCCCTTCCTGATCGGTGCAGTTTAAGCCCCGCCCCCTGTCCCATGGAACACAACGAGGTGAGGAACTAGAAAATACAGGAAGACGAGGTACAAACACTGAATAATCTCAATAATCTCATTCTGTATTGATCATGGATCAGAGTGGATTCTCCTTACCCTGGTTCAGTCATGGTGCGAATCAGAGGCAGGTGGGTGGGGCATTCGCTTATGGTGGACAAATCGAGGGGTGGCGGCTTTACTACAGAAACAGACATAAAAAAAATAACACAAATGAATAATAAACCGCTGTGAAGAACTGAAAGTAAGAGTGTGAAAACATTAAACATGATGAGGTTCTACAGCACCACGTTTCTTCTGTCCTATAGATTTGGCTTATTGAGGGTGAGGTGAGTCATGTGACACTCAGCATCTTCACAAACTAAACTCATTTTCTCAACAGAAATTGAGGAAACACATCTAGAGTCATTTAATTCTCATGAGCACATGTTTAAAGGAAACCAGTAGAACCTGATGTTTATTAGAAACCAATAGATTCCGTGTAGAAACTATTAGATCCTGAGGAAATTTGTAACAGTTTATTGGAAAACAGTAAATCCTAATTTGTAAGTTTACATTGAAACCAGTAGATCCTGATAGTGGTGTTTAATGGAAACCAGAAGATGCTGATCGGGAGACGATTAATCTCAGAATGTAAATTTGAGCTAAGTCTTACTCCGCCTCCTCGGCTTCAGGCTGCGGTTGATTGGCGGAGGCTCCATTTCAGGGGCGGGAAGAAGAGGTGATTCAGGTTTTCCATTAGTTAGGAGTGAAATAGGAAGTGAGGTTGGACTCATGGGTATGTAGCCATCAGCTTCAGTGTCAGAGGAGCTGACTGGTGGAGACACCATGGGCACGTAGGAGAAATCATCTGATTGGCTCTCAGAGGAAGTGTTAACCCGAAACATTGGCTAGAGTGAGAGAGAGAGTGAGAGAGAGAGAGAGAAAGACAGAGAGAGAGAAAAAGAAAGAGAGGAGATAATTAATCATTAAAACAAATTTAATCATTAAAACAACACAATAACACACAAAGTGTTTAGGTAATGTGTGTGTGTGTGTGTGTGTTAGAGCTTGAGTTAATATAAATAAACGTGTTTACCAGATTCAGACTCAGTCTTTTGTTCCAGTTTCCTCTCGCACTGAACTCGAACTCTCCTGAAGAAAAAACCCAAAAACACTGAAAATCCTGCAGATGAGCTTCAGTTACTCTTCATACCATCTGACACTGTGTTGAAAAGTGTGTATGTGTTTGTGTACATGTGTATGTGTGTTTGTGTGTGCATATATGTACCTGTGTATACATGTGTACATATGTTTGTGTGTGTTTGTCTACATGTGTTTGTTTGTCTACATGTGTCTATATGTGTGTGTGTGTGTGTGTGTGTTTGTCTACATATGTCTCTGTGTATGTGAGTGTGTTTGTCTATATGTGTGTGTGTGTATATGTGTGTTTGTGTATGTGTGTGTGTTTATCTAAATGTGTGTGTGTGTTTGTGTACATGTGTGTGTTTGTCTATATGTGTCTGTGTGTGTGTTTGTGTATTTGTGTATATGTGTGTGTTTGTGTACGTGTGTGTTTGTCTACATGTGTCTGTATGTGTGTGTTTGTGTATGTGTGTGTGTTTATCTAAATGTGTGTATGTGTGTGTGTTTGTGTACATGTGTGTGTTTGTCTATATGTGTCTGTGTGTGTGTTTGTGTATTTGTGTATATGTGTGTGTTTGTGTACGTGTGTGTTTGTCTACATGTGTGTGTATGTGTGTGTTTGTGTATGTGTGTGTTTGTGTATGTTTGTGTGTGTGGGTGTTTGTCTACATGTGTCTGTGTGTGTGTGTGCATGTGTTTGTCTACATGTGTCTATGTGTGTGTGTTTGTGTATGTGTGTATATGTATGTTTGTGTACAAGTGTGTGTTTGTCTACATGTGTGTGTATGTTTGTGTGTGTGTGTTTGTCTACAGGGTGTGTGTGTGTGTGTGTGTGTGTGTGTGTATTTGTGTGTGCATGTGTTTGTCTACGTGTGTGTGTGTGTGTGTGTGTGTGTGTGTTTGTGTACGTGTGTATATATGTGTGTGTGTGTGTGTGTGTGTGTGTGTGTGTGTGTGTGTTTGTCTTCGTGTGTGTGTGTGTGTGTGTGTGTGTTAGTGTACGTGTGTGTGGGTGTATATGTGTGTGGGTGTTCATACCTCTTTTGAAATGCTCCCCACCTGACAGCGACGTCCTGCGTGGGAGGAGCTCCAGTTGCCCCTGGTTACACACAGCATCGTCGTGACCGTGGTGATCGGCCATGTGTGTCGGTTTTGGCGGGAGAGGAGGGGGCGTGGCACAAAAAGGGTTGTCGAATCGGAACACATCACCATGGCCGCGGACGGGGCAAAGCGCTAACGGCCTGAAGGGTGAAGGGGCGGAGTCTAAACACGCCATGGGACTGAAGACGTCATCGGGCACGTTCTCAAACGAACTTTGCTCAAACGAACGCTCTGAGTTCGACATGCTGTCACACCTGAAACACAGCGACTGGAGTTTGAGGTGAGGGGGCGGGGCTAAAGATCATATCTATTCTTCATTCTCGATGTTGAATATTACGCAAATGCAAATCATTGATGATGATGTCATAAATATTATGGGCGGGGCTTACCTGCTGATGCTCTTTCTGCCAGTTTCACACTGAGACAGGAAAAGATAATCGAGCGGAATGCTGGCATCTGATTCGCTGGCCTCGTCTCTAGCCGCAGAGTCTGTTTCAATAACCGGGGTGTCCTGATTGGCTGAGAAGGGGGCGTGAATCGAGAGCACGGGGGAGGGTTGATGGGATGAGGGAGTGTGTGCGAGACTGTCCATTGATTCTGAAATATCAAAAAATATAATCAAATTAAAATGAATGCTAACCACATACCATGATACACACCTGATATTGCTAGCATGCTAATTCTCAAACTTATGAGATTCTTTCGGTCATAATTGCACGCTAAATGAATGCTTTTTAAACTTATTTGCATGCTAATTCTATATTCTGGAAATAAGTACATTTGCAAATAGCATACTAATTAGAAATGCTAATTTTCTGTAATGGAAGTAGCGAGAATTAATATCATCACATGGAAAACAAAGAAACTAAAACTAAAACTGCATCGGATGAATAGAGAACGTCTAATCGACTTTATTTTAGTTTTTTCAGACATTGAAGGCGAGCAGAGCATTCTGGGTAAATTTTGCTCTGGTCTGCATTGTCACTACTCGTTGCGTACATGATTCTATTTCCTATATGAAGTATGTCGAAATTTACGGCAGTTTTTGGGGCTTTTCTGTTTTCTTGTTTGTTTGTTTATTAAACTTGAAAACATGCACAAAACGCCAGAGGTTTAGAAAAGAAACTAGTTACATCTTATAAAATTGTGAATATTTTAATTCTAAATATTACATTGACACTGGATCTGTACTGGGAAAAGTTCTTTACTGGTGACTCTCTTAATATATAAAAAAAATATGAAAAAGCACATTAATTAAATTGAGTAATCGATAAGCACATGACTGATAACTGATTAAATAAAACGTTATAGTTTACATTAAATGGATGTGTATGTTTTTAATATTAAATTTTCTACTTAACTGTTATTTCAAAATACTTTACCAAAAGTGTGCATTTAAGAAACACCCTAGATGTTTATTTGTTTATTCAAAAATAAATTCATTCCTTCCGTCATTCATTTATCCATTCACTCCCTCGATATGCGGAATTGTCTGGAAACGTTTAAGAGAATTTCAAGAGATCGAGTAGCGACACACACCCCGGCTGATAAACGAATAGAGCGTCTCTTTCGTTCTAAAACCCAGGGAGGGAAAGTGTGTGTAGGGGAAGTCAGCGAGGGTGTGCTAATGGAAGATGCAGCTGTTTTAACATAATGTGACCAGCAGGAGGCGACCATGAAGCAGATGTCCATCCTTTTCTCTCTCTCTCTCTCTCTCTCTCTCTCTCTCTCTCTCTCTCTCTCTCTCTTTCTTTTTTTTTTCTCTCAAGTGAGCAAAAAATGCCCATGAGCATAACGGCTCCCAGTCACGTGCTTTCCACACCACACAGAACACATGACCATTACACACACACAAACACACACACACACACACACACACACACACACACACACACACACACACACCACAGTTTTCCACAGACACTCCACAGCATTTTTTGAGTAATGAAAGTGTGTGTGGGTGTGTGGAAAAAGCGAGTGCGTCATGAGAACGCAGGGAGGCCGTGTCCCCGCCGGTAACGTTGTTCTCTAAA
>NC_139599.1:17433155-17438155 GCF_946808225.1 Silurus aristotelis | reverse complement strand
GCCATGTTTCACTCTCTTTTCTTTTTTGTACACAAAGGTAGGTTATTACTCATAGCCAATGTGTGTGTGCATGTGTGTGTGACAAGTGAGAGAGGGTAACAAGTGAGAGAGGAACCATTTGTTCTTTTCCCAGCATTCTTCACAAACAGGAAGTCTGAGACCTGCAGACCGTGTCAGTTTGTGTGTATATATATATATAGGAGGAGGGGTAGGTGTGTGTATTCATATGCTTAGAAACGGAATGCATGGTTATATTAGTGTGTGTGTGTGTGTGTGTGTGTGTGTGTGTGTGTGTGTGTGTGTGTGTGTGTGTTTTGGTTTAAACGGTTACTTCTGTATAAGAAGAAGTACAAACTGTTAGCAACACACACACACACACACACACGCGCATTGACGGTATGCGTGTACAAAGGCAATTTTATATATGTAAATATGGGAAAATATTTTTGACTTTAACTTCCTCAGACTAAACAAAGACACACAGACAGACAGACAGACAGAGGGATAAACAGAGAGACGACAGACAGTTGGACATACAGACAGAGGGATGGACAGACAGACAGAAAGACTGACAGAGAGACACATACCAGAGGAGTTTTTCAGAGGATATCTTGTGTGTGAGTGTGTGGCAGCAGTGCATGTTGTCGAGGTTATTGAGGTTGTTATCATGACGATATTGCATGGTTTATTTCCTTATAAAGATGCGTCTACTTCATCACTAACACACTGTTGCTCATTAAAATAAAATAAAAAATCATACAAATAAATAATTAAATACAAAATTGCAATTAAATATTTAATATGCAAATCTGGACATTATTTTACATTATATTTTTATGAAATTAATAAAAGCAGAAATTACAGCTTACCTACTTAAAAAAATTAAAAGACCACACATTTTTTTTTATTAAAAAAGCTATAATAATTAATAAAGATAAGAAAAATAAACAAAATATATTTCAAGATCTGATAACTAACACACACACACACACACACACACACACACACACACACACACACACACACACTCAAAACTCACAAGGTCCATTTGCAAAGATGCTGCATTATGGGTCTGTTCACTGAGGATGTAATCACTACAAGAGGCTTAAAGGGTGTAATGGATATCATCCTTGCCCCCCCCCCCCCCCCCCCCCCCACACACACACACACACACTCTCACTGATGTAGCTCTAACCTTTTTTCACCTGCTATCAGTTTGTGCCTCATCATTTGTGCCTGCCTGGCCTCTCTGGCGTGACTCATTTCTGCCCTCTGGGTCACTCACAACCACCTGGCACTCTGAGCACTTCCCATGTTTTGCAACACACCCGAAATTCAACAGACACACTTTCAGATACACACATACTACACATAAACACACACACACACACACACACACTCACACACACCCACACAGGTCAATACTTTCACAATATATGTTTTATGACAGGTGGGGCTTCCTTTCCTCCAAAAAATGTGTGTGCATGTGTGTGTGTATATGTGTGTGTGTGTGTGTGTTTAGTGAGTGTTTATTTCCTACAAACACCTGCTGAGCCTCCTGTCTGTCATGTTTTTCTGTCCATGCTCACAGTAAAAAAGATGTGTGTGTGTGTGTGTGTGTGTGTTTAATGTGCTGCCCCTGTTCAGTCAAAACAATTAATATAGTCTGGCTTGCACAATGTCCCGCACAATACACTAGAATTATTCAAATGTAACACACACACACAGGCAACTGCACAACAAACACCCTGAAGGTCACCTGGAAATGCACAAATGCATGACCCAATACCATGTTCACGTGTAAATGTCAAACACACACAAATAGTTTGAAAATAAAGAAACAGTGTGTTTGATCAGTGTTGCACAGTGATTCTGTAAAAACTCTAAAGGCAGTAAAACAGAAGTAAAAAACAAAAGAAATTCACAGAAAAAAAGAGGAAGGGCGATGTTAAACACTCTCTCACACGCACACACACACACACACACACACACACACACACACACACACACACACAAATAAATAAATCTCTAAATTAAAAATATACAAATGTGTATTTACACAAATACACAAGCTGCAAATATAAAAACTTTTCAGCTCAGTCACTAATCTTTTAGTCTGCAATAATAAACAACAAAAAAATCAACAAACAAAAAGTCTACAATCACTAATAACTATAATATATATAAAATATTTAATTGCGATTAATCGAACGATCGTCATGAGGTAACTTGTGATTAATCATAACTTAATCGCACATTTGCATCTGTTCTCAATGTTCCTTAAATACATACTTTACAAGTTTTTAATTCTCTAATCAACATGAATAAATATTGATGCTTTATACAAATGTATGTTTATTATTAGTGAAACCGAACTCAACATAGAGCATGAAGACAAAATATTCATGTTAATGTTTTAAATTTACGTAAATGATCAGGACACCAAACAGAACTTTTGATTTGTTTCTACACGGACGGTTAATGAGGTGATACCAGAGAAACTGCACCACTTCTAACTTCCATACGGATTACAGAGTCGGAGAAAATTTTTTTTTATGGTGAATTTGTTTATTTAAAAGTGGAGATTTCAAGCAGTTCTATTGAGATTCAGGTTGTTATATTTATGTGTCTGTGAAGAGAGATGACGGAGATGGCAGAGCGTGTTACGTGTTCATTCTGACGGCCCTGATATAAATACATATATAAAAACTAGAGTGAGGCCAGAACACAAACATGGATATGTGTACAAATAATTCAGTGTATATTACACCCCCCACCCTCTATTAAACAGTGGTGAAATATTTTTATTAATCAATATTTTTTCTTTTCTTTGCGCTACGTTTTCTGGGCTGTCAAAATAAACGTGTTAATAACAAGTTAACGCAAATTAATTTTAACGGCTACTAAACTATTTTATTAATGTGCGATATATATAAAAACTACACCATAAAATTATTTTAAATCAGTAAACATTTGTTTTACTAATGTGCCAAGTCTCAAATCAGCACCAAAATCCGATGCACACAATTAACCCTCTCGTTGGCGTGTTTTGTTGCATTTTTTTCTTTAAGCTAATAAAAATTACTGTCTTTTTTGTTTGTACAGATAGGAGCAATACATCATTCGAATCTGTAAAGCATCTACTTTGATTTGTACACACATAATAACGTCTCTAGGTTACGACCGTAACCCTAGTTCCCCGAGGGAACGAGACGCAGCTCGAGTTCCCGAAGGGGAACAACAAAACGCTGTGCTTTTGTAAAATAAAGAAAACAGACAGGGGGCGCTCTCTGCCGTCTGTCATATCTTTACACGAATAAAACAACCTAAATCTCACTAAATATTTGCCTCACAGACATATTAAATACATAAATATAAAGTTTAAAATGTCTACATTTATATAAACCATTCGAAAACAAATATTCTCTGATTCTGTAATCCGCATGAAAGTTACAGTTTCTCCAGTATCCCCTCATTAACCGTCGGCGTGGAAACATAGTAAAGGTTCCGTTTGGTGTCCTGATGATTTATGTAATTTAAAACACCATAATTACTTTTCACCATAATTAGTGTTTACAAGAATATTTTGTCTTCATGCTCTATGTTGAATTTGGTTTCACTAATAATAAACATACATTTGTATAAAGCATCAATATTTGTCCGTGCACATGTTGATTAGAGAATTAAAAACCTGAAACATATTAATTTAAGGTGGATTTAGAACAGATACAAATGTCTTACATTTTTTATTTTAGTTTGCAATGTCCAAGAACAGCTTCACCCCCTGACTGGTTCTTGGTCCACCCTGTGCCACCCCATTAAAAGAATCCTAGAATTGCCCCTACTCTGTGCAGGACACTTGAGCTCCTCTATTGAAAATTTCACAGCAGGACACTTCAGACTTTGTGGGGACCACATACAGGGGTGCACATACATACTTTTGCACATGACATGTTAGAAATAGAAAAATAGAAAAAATAAGTAGAAACAGTCAAAGCAAAACCTAAAGAGCTGCAGTTTCGTTTGAACTGCTTCAGAGGAAAAGACGACTCTTCTGCATGGAATATATAAAAAACTCCAAATATACAAAAGCTACAAAATATTCACACATGCATGCACTCTTTTAGAAAATCACAAAGAAATACATAAAAACATGTGCACACACACACACACACTATTTCACTGCCAGTACTATTATCTTAAAGCTCAGTGTGTAGTGTATTGCTGACTTCAATTTCTAGATAACTGTAAAGTCAGCTTCCAGAAGCCCACACCCACCCGCACATACACACACACACACACACACACACACACACACACACACACACACACACACACACACACATTCACACATAAAGCACTAGGGGGTTGTGGTCTACCAAGGAACACTTACAAGCTAAATTCGGGTCAAATACTTAAGAGTATAGCTGTGTGTGTGTGTGTGTGTGTGGTGTGTGTGTGTGTGTGTGTGTGTGTGTGTGTGTGTTTGTAAAAGTGTGTAAGAGTGTGTGTGTGTTTGTAAAAGTGTGTAAGAGTGTGTGTGTGTGTGTGTGTGTATGTGTGTGTGTGTGTGTGTATGGTGTGTATGTGCGCGTGTGTGTGTGTTTGTGTGTGTGTGTGTGTGTGTGTGTGTGTGTGTGTGGTGTGTATGTGTTTGTTAAAGTGTGTAAGAGTGTGTGTGGTGTGTGTGTGTGTGTATGTGTGTGTTTCTAAAAGTATGTAAGAGTGTGTGTGTGTGTGTGTGTGTGTGTATGGTGTGTGTGTATGGTGTGTGTGTGTGTGTGTGTGTGTGTGTGTGTGTGTGTGTGTGTGTGTGTGTGTGTGTGTGTGTGTTTTATGGCAAAACACTGTTTGACATCATGGAGTGATGAAAAGAAGTTTGTTTGACCACACTGAAGATGATTTCTCTGTAACAGAAATTCAACAAGAGCTTCATTCTTTTTACAGACAAACAGACAAAAATGCAGGCAGATACAGAGAAACAGGACCCAGGGACAGAC
>NC_139599.1:17420655-17423155 GCF_946808225.1 Silurus aristotelis | reverse complement strand
GCTGAGACAATAACATCAACTCTCTGTCTTTTAATCTCTCTCTCTCTCTCTCTCTCTCTCTCTCTCTCTCTCTCTCTCTCTCTCTCTCTCTCTCTCTCTCTTTCTCTCTCTCAGTTATCTGAAATCGTGCGCGAGTTTAAAACAACAAATCGTCTTTTACTGACTGGGACTCCGCTACAGAACAACCTGCATGAGCTCTGGTCTCTACTCAACTTCCTGCTTCCAGACGTCTTTAACTCCGCCTCTGTGAGCATCTCACACACACACACACACACACACACACACACACACACACACACACACACACACACACACACACACACACACACACATGGTATGATGATTGTATTGACTGAGTGATGTATTTTTCAGGACTTTGATTCGTGGTTTGACACTAACAATTGTCTGGGTGATCAGAAGCTCGTGGAGAGACTGCACGCGGTGAGATACACACACACACACACACACACACACACACACACACACACACACATGAGTACACAGTACACCGACTTGAAAATCTTAACTGTGTGTGTGTGTGTGTGTGTGTGTGTGTGTGTGTGTGTGTGTGTTTTTCCCATCTTCAGGTTCTGCGTCCGTTTCTTCTCCGTCGGATCAAACAGGAAGTGGAGAAAAGTCTCCCTCCCAAGAAGGAAGTGAAGATCTACCTGGGTCTGAGTAAAATGCAGAGAGAATGGCGAGTGTTTCTCTTTAGGCTGAAAAATAAACACTGATTTCTGAAATACTGTCAGTCCTCATCCCGTGTAACCATGACAACAGGCATAAATAGTGAAGTTACACTGGAACTTTGGCTTGTTGCTAAATTACAGGCAAAATTAAAGGAGACATATACAAAACAGTCACAAAATAGTATACAAAATATGTGTAAAAATTACATGTACAATAGAGACGCTTACACATCTCCGTCTAACTCTGTCTGTCTCATACGCCTTCTGTCTGCTTTTCATTTTTCTGTCTGTGCCTCTGTCTGATTTATTGTCTGTTTGTCTGTGTCCCTGCCTCTTTCTGTCTGTCTGTCTGTCTGTCTGTCTGTCTGTCTGTCTGTCTGTCTGTCTGTCTGTCTGTCTGTCTGTCTGTCTGTCTGTCTCTGACTTTCAGTTTGTCTGTTTCTGCCTCTTTATGTCTGTCTGTCTGTCTGAGTGAGGAAACCCCCCCCCCCCTCTCTGCCTCCATCTCTCCCCCTCTCTCTGTCTGATTGGGTTGAGAGATGAAAATATGTGGGCTTGATGTATGAAATTTCCATGTGTGTGTTTTCCGTGCAGGTACACACGCATCCTGATGAAAGACATCGACATCCTGAACTCGGCAGGTAAGATGGATAAAATGCGTCTGTTGAACATTCTGATGCAGCTGCGGAAGTGCTGTAATCACCCGTACCTGTTCGACGGGGCGGAGCCGGGGCCGCCCTACACCACCGACACACACCTGGTCACCAACAGCGGCAAGATGCTCGCACTCCACAAACTTCTGCCCAAACTCCACGAGCAAGGTGTGTGTGTGTGTGTGTGTGTGTGTGTGTGTGTGTGACTTAAAGTCTGCCTTATAAATCATCTTATTCTATGCATCTATTTGTGTGACTAAATTTCTGTGTGTGTGTGTGTGTGTGTGTGTGTGTGTGTGTGTGTGTGTGTGTGTGTGTGTAGGTTCTCGGGTGTTGATTTTCAGTCAGATGACGCGTGTGCTGGACATCCTGGAGGATTTCTGCATGTGGAGAGGATACGAGTACTGCAGGCTGGACGGGAACACGCCCCACGAGGACAGACAGGTACGAGTCTCTATCCGTCTTTGCCCTCTGATTTCTGATTAGTATTGGGAACGCTCACCCTGTACTGGCACCAACAAAACATAAGACTGTACTGATGGTACTGGAAAAATACCAGTATATATTATATTTCAAACGGTATGATATCAGAATTGTGTTAAATTTGGTATTTCATTTACTGCTGTTCCGAAATTCACCTTTAGAACCAAATTGCTGTAAAACCAGTTAAAGACTGAAAAGATATGCACACGCATTAATTCAGTTAATTCAGTTGCATTTTTTTTCCTTTAAAGTTAAAATGTAGCTCATGTTCCTGTAGGTTTTTTGTTACTTGTGTGATTCTGGTTCCGGATGCGTATTTTGGTGCTTCTGCTTATACAGTTGAAAGAATTCCTTGATATGTCAGATGAGCAACTTTCACTAAACCTTGCGTAGCTCCGCCTCCAAATTGATTTCATTATAATATTTCGAGTCGGGTTGCAGTGTATTTTATGGAATATGGACATGTGATGGGTAAACTAGTGTAGAACAACAAAACGCACTCAGCTAGCATATTATCATAAGTACAGGATAATGTGTGTGTGTGTGTGTGTGTGTGTGTGTGTGTGTGTGTGTGTGTGTGTGTGTGTGTGTGTGTGTGTGTGTTGCAGCAAGCGATTGAAACGTACAACGCACCGGATAGCACTAAGTTCATCTTCATGTTAAGCACTCGTGCAG
>NC_139599.1:17405655-17415655 GCF_946808225.1 Silurus aristotelis | reverse complement strand
AATTTATGTTGGGTGTAAGATTGAAACTTTTCCACATCGCAATGAAAATGTTTTAAAAAGTTTTATAGGAAAAGGTTTTATAGTATTTGAGCTAATAGGGTGATAGCTTTAAGCTAACAAAGTGTTTGCTAACCCATTGTAATTGTTTATTCCCCCCTCAGCACTGTTACTGTGTGTTTGTGGTTTTGTGTTTTCTCAGGACGCCATTTTGGACCAGGACAGAACCCACCGCTGACGCTGTACTGAGGTAAAGCGGCGCTGTAATACCGCCATGTGGACACACGGGGTCGCTGTGGTTCCGTTTCTGTTCCTTTTCACTTTTTCACTGTTCTTTCTTTTTTCCTTTCGTTTTATTTCTCCTCTCAATACACCGGTGTTGACCTTCATCAGTGCGCTTACAGCTGCGTTCACAAACAACATCCACTCAAATAACATCTCATTAAAGCTTCTGAGATCTGAGCTACTCAATATCATCATCTTCACCATCTTCATCCTAATCATCATCCTCATGTTCATCATCGTCATCATCATTTCCGTCTGTAACGATCAAGAGTTCAATTATAGAGTTCAGATATGAATATGCAAATCACAAGCCCATATATGGAAATGAGAGGAAGTGGGTGTGGCTTCGAGGCTATTAACGGGAATGTAGGCGTTTCCTACATAAAAAAAAACAAAAAAAAAAACCCAAAAACGTAAAAGTGATTATTGCTTATTTAAAGTTATCTAAAGACTTGATTGTAGATGATCTGAATACAGGATTGTTTTTTGATGATCTAAAGTGATTATAGATTATTTTAAGGGAGGGACTGATTACTGATAGAAAGTGTGAGGGATTATTATTATTATTATTATTATTTATTTTTTATTGATTATTTGAGGTGAGAAACTGATTTTATATATATATATATATATATATATATATATATATATATATATATATATATATATATATATATATATATATATATATATATCATTATATTGAGTGGTTATTAATTATGCGATGTGATTATTGATTATCTGTTTGGAGGGATTGGTTATTGATTATCTGATCACTGTGAGTGTCTGGTTATGGATTGCATGTAAAACCAAGAGCAACAATGAAAGTAAAAAGATCATGATGATCAGCGATTCTAGACAGCGGTGTGTGTTTTACGGAACAGACAGACTCTCTGAGGGAATCTGTTCAGCCTCATTGTTCTTGTTGCCGAGGTTGAGCTCATACCTGCTGAACAATCCACTCCTCCACACACTCCTCATCCTCCTTAGCCTTCTCTTCTTCCTCTTCCTGTGCTGTGAGTGCAGAGGAAGCGTGTGAACGTGAGGAAGGCAGCGAGGCTGCTTTACTGACTAAAAAACAGCATTTAAACTTTTTCTCGTTTTTTTCCCCTCCTGAACCACAGCATTTTATCCTTGTCGAACCAAGGTCCACTTTCTTTTTCATTACCCTCCACGGCTGGACAAAAAGAGCGGCGAATCATCGCAAGGACGTCTACCTTCTTTCTTTCATTCCCACCCATTATGCGAGAGGTCGGGTCCTGCATGTCCAGACGTTTTAAAGACAGTCTGGATTCTCACAATTAACCTTACACTGATACCTCAGTATGAATGTTGGGGGTATTTTAAGGTTTATCAGAAATGAGTCTGAAATAGAAATGCCCTGAATGGGGAAAGAGAGCAGAGGGGAACAGGAAATGCTCTTGTCCTTTCTTTCTATTGTCATTAAAAGATGGGATTAAAAAAGTACATTATTGTAATGAAGGAGAAATAAAAGGTACATAATGTTCTTGTTTTTTTACTCGACATGTCAATCAGACCACTAGGGGGCTTCCAGTGAGCACAGATAGGAAATAAATTCAACCTGAATGCTTTTACATACACAACACCATACACCCAGAACATTTAATATCAATACATAAAAAATCACAGTAACAAGAAGAAGCTGGACTCTGAAGGTCTATGTAGGGTAGGATGAGTGGAGCAGGATGAGTGGGGCAGGGTGGAGTGGGGCAGGATGGAGTGGAGCAGGATGGAGTGGAGCAGGATGAGTGGGGCAGGGTGGAGTGGGGCAGGATGGAGTGGAGCAGGATGAGTGGGGCAGGGTGGAGTGGAGAAGAGCTGAGTGGGGCAGGGATGAGTGGGGCAGGATGGAGTGGAGAAGAGCTGAGTGGAGCAGGGATGAGTGGGGCAGGATGGAGTGGAGCAGGGATGAGTGGGGCAGGGTGGAGTGGAGCAGGATGGAGTGGAGCAGTGATGAGTGGGGCAGGATGGAGTGGAGCAGGGATGAGTGGGGCAGGGTGGAGTGGGGCAGGATGGATGGGAGCAGGATGGAGTTGAGCAGGATGAGTGGGGCAGGGTGGAGTGGGGCAGGATGAGTGGAGCAGGATGGAGTGGAGCAGGATGAGTGGGGCAGGGTGGAGTGGGGCAGGATGGAGTGGAGCAGGATGAGTGGGGCAGGGTGGAGTGGAGAAGAGCTGAGTGGGGCAGGGATGAGTGGGGCAGGATGGAGCGGAGAAGAGCTAAGTGGAGCAGGGATGAGTGGGGCAGGATGGAGTGGAGCAGGGATGAGTGGGGCAAGGTGGAGTGGAGAAGGATGGAGTGGAGCAGGGATGAGTGGGGCAGGGTGGAGTGGAGCAGGGATGAGTGGGGCAGGGTGGAGTGAAGCAGGATGGAGTGGAGCAGTGATGAGTGGGGCAGGATGGAGTGGAGCAGGGATGAGTGGGGCAGGATGGAGTGGAGCAGGGATGAGTGGGGCAGGGTGGAGTGGAGCAGGATGGAGTGGAGCAGTGATGAGTGGGGCAGGATGGAGTGGAGCAGGGATGAGTGGGGCAGGGTGGAGTGGAGCAGGATGGAGTGGAGCAGTGATGAGTGGGGCAGGATGGAGTGGAGCAGGATGAGTGGGGCAGGGTGGAGTGGAGCAGGATGGAGTGGAGCAGTGATGAGTGGGGCAGGATGGAGTGGAGAAGAGCTGAGTGGGGCAGGGATGAGTGGGGCAGGATGGAGTGGAGAAGAGCTGAGTGGAGCAGGGATGAGTGGGGCAGGATGGAGTGGAGCAGGGATGAGTGGGGCAGGGTGGAGTGGAGGAGGATGGAGTGGAGCAGTGATGAGTGGGGCAGGATGGAGTGGAGCAGGGATGAGTGGGGCAGGGTGGAGTGGAGCAGGGATGAGTGGGGCAGGGTGGAGTGGAGCAGGATGGAGTGGAGCAGTGATGAGTGGGGCAGGATGGAGTGGAGCAGGGATGAGTGGGGCAGGATGGAGTGGAGCAGTAATGAGTGGGGCAGGGTGGAGTGGAGCAGGGATGAGTGGGGCAGGATGGAGTGGAGCAGTAATGAGTGGGGCAGGGTGGAGTGGAGCAGGATGGAGTGGAGCAGTGATGAGTGGGGCAGGATGGAGTGGAGCAGGGATGAGTGGGGCAGGATGGAGTGGAGCAGGGATGAGTGGGGCAGGGTGGAGTGGAGCAGGATGGAGTGGAGCAGTAATTAGTGGGGCAGGATGGAGTGGAGCAGGGATGAGTGGGGCAGGATAGAGTGGAGCAGGGATTAGTGGGGCAGGGTGGAGTGGAGCAGGATGGAGTGGAGCAGTGATGAGTGGGGCAGGATGGAGTGGAGCAGGGATGAGTGGGGCAGGATGGAGTGGAGCAGGATGGAGTGGGGCAGGGATGAGTGGGGTAGGATGGAGTGGAGCAGGGATGAGTGGGGCAGGGTGGAGTGGAGCAGGATGGAGTGGAGCAGGGATGAGTGGAGCAGGGATGAGTGGGGCAGGGTGGAGTGGAGCAGGATGGAGTGGAGCAGTGATGAGTGGGGCAGGATGGAGTGGAGCAGTGATGAGTGGGGCAGGGTGGAGTGGAGCAGGGATGAGTGGGGCAGGATGGAGTGGAGCGGGGATGAGTGGGGCAGGGTGGAGTGGAGCAGGATGGAGTGGAGCAGTGATGAGTGGGGCAGGATGGAGTGGAGCAGGGATGAGTGGGGCAGGATGGAGTGGAGCAGGGATGAGTGGGGCAGGGTGGAGTGGAGCAGGATGGAGTGGAGCAGTAATTAGTGGGGCAGGATGGAGTGGAGCAGGGATGAGTGGGGCAGGATAGAGTGGAGCAGGGATTAGTGGGGCAGGGTGGAGTGGAGCAGGATGGAGTGGAGCAGTGATGAGTGGGGCAGGATGGAGTGGAGCAGGGATGAGTAGGGCAGGATGGAGTGGAGCAGGATGGAGTGGGGCAGGGATGAGTGGGGTAGGATGGAGTGGAGCAGGGATAAGTGGGGCAGGGTGGAGTGGAGCAGGATGGAGTGGAGCAGGGATGAGTGGAGCAGGATGGAGTGGAGCAAGATGGAGTGGGGCAGGGATGAGTGGGGTAGGATGGAGTGGAGCAGGGATGAGTGGGGCAGGGTGGAGTGGAGCAGGATGGAGTGGAGCAGGGATGAGTGGAGCAGGATGGAGTGGAGCAGGGATGAGTGGGGCAGGGTGGAGTGGAGCAGGATGGAGTGGAGGAGTGATGAGTGGGGCAGGATGGAGTGGAGCAGGGATTAGTGGGGCAGGGTGGAGTGGAGCAGGATGGAGTGGAGCAGTGATGAGTGGAGCAGGATTGAATGGAGCAGGGATGAGTGGGGCAGGGTGGAGTGGAGCAGGATGGAGTGGAGCAGTGATGAGTGGGGCAGGATGGAGTGGAGCAGGGATGAGTAGGGCAGGATGGAGTGAAGCATGATGGAGTGGAGCAGGGATGAGTGGAGCAGGATGGAGTGGGGCAGGGATGAGTGGGGTAGGATGGAGTGGAGCAGGGATGAGTGGGGCAGGGTGGAGTGGAGCAGGGATGAGTGGGGCAGGATGGAGTGGAGCAGGATGGAGTGGAGCAGTGATGAGTGGGGCAGGATGGAGTGGAGCAGGGATGAGTGGGGCAGGATGGAGTGGAGCAGGGATGAGTGGGGCAGGATGGAGTGGAGCAGGATGGAGTGGAGCAGTGATGAGTGGGGCAGGATGGAGTGGAGCAGGGATGAGTGGGGCAGGGTGGAGTGGAGCAGGATGGAGTGGAGCAGTAATGAGTGGGGCAGAATGGAGTGGAGCAGGGATGAGTGGGGCAGGATAGAGTGGAGCAGGGATTAGTGGGGCAGGGTGGAGTGGAGCAGGATGGAGTGGAGCAGTGATGAGTGGGGCAGGATGGAGTGGAGCAGGGATGAGTGGGGCAGGATGGAGTGGAGCAGGATGGAGTGGAGCAGGATGGAGTGGGGCAGGGATGAGTGGGGTAGGATGGAGTGGAGCAGGGATGAGTGGGGCAGGGTGGAGTGGAGCAGGATGGAGTGGAGCAGGGATGAGTGGAGCAGGATGGAGTGGAGCAGTGATGAGTGGGGCAGGATGGAGTGGAGCAGGGATGAGTGGGGCAGGGTGGAGTGGAGCAGGATGGAGTGGAGCAGTGATGAATGGGGCAGGATGGAGTGGAGCAGGGATGAGTGGGGCAGGATGGAGTGGAGCAGGAAGGAGTGGAGCAGGGATGAGTGGAGCAGGATGGAGTGGGGCAGGGATGAGTGGGGTAGGATGGAGTGGAGCAGGATGGAGTGGGGCAGGGATGAGTGGGGTAGGATGGAGTGGAGCAGGGATGAGTGGGGCAGGGTGGAGTGGAGCAGGATGGAGTGGAGCAGGGATGAGTGGAGCAGGGTGGAGTGGAGCAGGGATGAGTGGAGCAGGATGGAGTGGAGCAGGGATGAGTGGGGTAGGATGGAGTGGAGCAGGGATGAGTGGAGCAGGATGGAGTGGAGCAGGGATGAGTGGAGCAGGGTGGAGTGGAGCAGGGATGAGTGGAGCAGGATGGAGTGGAGCAGGGATGAGTGGGGCAGGATGGAGTGGAGCAGGGATGAGTGGGGCAGAGCTGAGTGGAGCAGGATGGGGCATCATTTCTCAGATGATTAAAATTTAAAATGTCAAAAAGAACCTGTTATGAATGAGGTTGCGAAAGACAGAACATGACAGCAGTCAGTCGTATACGGTAAGAATTTCTTTACAGAGTAATGACTGGTCAAGTCTCAACAACATCGCAGCGGTGAGCGAGTGGAGATTGGAGTCGGATGGAACAAATGGTGAGAAACACATGCAGCTGATGAGACTAATCAGTGCGCTTTGTTTCAGTCCAGAGGAGCGAGACACCTGCCTCAGAGAGACACCAAGCAGAGAAGAGCTGAACAGCCGCCGAACCGAGACGAAGAGCGAGTGGTCGCTGGAGAAAAGGTGTTTCTTATCGCTCACTCTGCCCAGATCCGCCCCACCCCACCTGGCTCCGCCCTCCACTCGCTCAGAGAACCTTACAACAGACTTCCAATTAGAACCCTTTGGAATCCTAATTATTCCAAAAATAAGAAAACAAGAAAAGTTTTCTCCTCCTTAACTTGTTTTCCATTAATTTTATTTTCCATCATTTTAATTTTTTTGTTTCACTTCCTCTCTTTTTATTAATCCCTCCATCTCTCCCTCCCTCATCCCCATCTCCTCGTTTTCACCCTTGATTGATCCTTTACGAGTAGCGTCAGTAGAACCTACAAGATTCTTCCATAGGATCATGTTTTGGAACCTGAATTTATCCAGTGAGCATTTGTATTTAGTTCAGGTCCAGGAGCACTGTAAGGTGCACGTTCCTCTGTAGGTTCCTCTCAAACCTTTGTTTTTTCAAACATTTCTATGAGTTTTTGGCATTAAGACTCCATCTCTCCTTGATTGCAGATAAAGACTCATGTCCTCTGTCTTTCTGAAGTCTTCAGTGATCTCCATGACAACGTACAGCTAAACGTTTAAAAATCCAGATGTTATAAAATGTTCTGATCCTCTGCATCGCTTTGTTAAGGGGGCGGAGCGAAGCATTCCGGGTTCCCCCAGGGGCGGACCTAAGCTTTCCGTTGTCCGAGAGGAGTGGCCAGGCGGGAGACTCCCCAGGGGGCGGAGCTAAGACGCCAGGGTTTCCTGGGGAGGAGCTAAGCGGCCCGGGTCCCCTAGTGGGCGGAGCTAAGATTTCAGCGTCTCTGTACTGGAGGTGTAGCTGAGAAACAACAGATAATCAGAAAAATATTATTTGGATTATAATTAAAACACTGTGTTTATAAATAGACTGCTGTGTTAATGTTCGAGATTAGAGAGTGTGTGTGTGTGTGTGTGTGTGTGTGTGTGTGTGTGTGTGTGTGTGTGTGTGTGTGTGTGTAGATTTTCGGGTGTTAATAAGGCAGATGAATTCCTTTTTAAGGTGAGAACACATGAATAGCGGCTCTTTGTAAGGTGAGTAATATTTGTGCATGGCTTCCTACTCTATCTCACACACACACACACACACACACACACACACACACACACACACACACACACACACACACACACACACACACACAGACACACACACACACACACACTCTGTGATTAGTGTGAGCCTTTTTCCCTCAAGTTTTTAGGCCATCTGTTCCAAAGTGAAAATCTTCCATCTGCCTGCTCTCTCTCTCTCTCTCTCTCTCTCTCTCTCTCTCTCTCTCTCTCTCTCTCTCTCTCTCTCTCTCTCTCTCTCTCGCTCTCTCTCACTCACACACACACACACACACACACACACACACACACACACACACACACACACATATTTATCTTTCTTTAATTTGTCTCTCCAAGTAGAACCCTTTTTTCAAAGCACGGAATCCTCGATTATCCAGCAATCGTTAAAGAACCCTTTGAGAAGCTCATTATTTTTCTCCACACGTCTAAGCTCCTCAGGTTCTTTGCTTAGCCTTTTAAAAAAAAACTTTAATGATGTAGAACCCTACAGCAGTGTGTTTATGTCAGAACCTTGTTTTGGAAGCTAGGAACTCTGTAAAATATTAAAATCCCAAATATGTTTGAAGACTTTGTGTTTAGAACATTCGAGAACCTTTTACACTTCTTTGTAGAACTCAGTATGCAAAGCGTTCCTATCAGAATCCTTTTTTTTGGAAGTTTAGAACCCAGAGAACCTTTAAAGTACCTCTTTAAAACGCCTCTATTTTTCTAAGACTGTATGAGCTCAGAACATCTGAGAAGTATTCTTTGGTTGTCCTTCTAAAGGAACTGGAGATTCGCTGTAGAAACCTGTAGAAGGGTTCTGATAGTGTGTTTCTATCATAACCTTTTTTTTTTTTTTTTGAACAGAACTGAAAGTTCTCTGTAGAAATGAATAAGAGTTTTATCCAATCAGAACATTTTTGTGGAAGCTGTGAACCTTTAAAACCCCCCTCAGGACTTTTCCCACTAAGAATAATGCATATAATCTGTTTCTATCAGAACCATTTTTTGGACATCAAAAACCCAATGAACCATCAAAGTTTAAAATCTTTACACACATAAATTGTTCGATCCTTTAAATGTTCTTCTAGTAGCTCTTGACAGATCCATACAGTGTGATCCTATCAGAACCCTCTTTTATTGTAAGACTGTATGAGCTTAGAACATATGAGAACATCTGAACTCTTAATTGTTCTATGTAAAACTTCAAGAAACCATTTTCCATATTGTCCTTTTTGCATATGTAGAACCTGCAGGAACCCGTATGATGGAAAGGTCACGTGACTTCTAAGGAGCAGAGTTACTGACTGAATTCAGTATGATGTTTATTTATGTAATAGACCTGGTTTTGAAAACACACACACACACACACACACACACACACACACACACACACACACACACACACACACACACACACACACACACAAACACTCATTAGTACCCAAATGACCCAGTGTGACAAAACCTCAGTCACGTTCACTTTGTTGTTCACTGAAGTAGAAATCCAATCTCCTGCTCTGTGTGTGTGTGTGTGTGTGTGTGTGTGTGTGTGTGTGTGTGTGTGTGTGTGTGTGTGTGTGTGTGTGTGTGAACACTACGCTTGTTCCGTGTTCGTCCGTATCCTGTGTACGAGTGTTAACATGTCTGAGAGAGAAAACAAAAACTGGAGATAGAATGAGAGCGCCCGAGAAAGGAGGAGTGTAGGAAAGAGGGATGAAACGAGCAGTGGAGTGAATGAGAGGAGGAAGAGAATCAGAGATGATTATAGAATGAGAGAGAGAGAGAGAGAGAGAGAGACAGAGAGAGAATGTGGAATGATGGAAGGGATTGAAAGAGAAGGATGATCTCTTTGTCTGTCGGTCTCTGACCCTGTCTCTGTTTTTTCTTTCTCTGTCTTTCTTTATCTTTGTTTCTCTTTCTGTCTGTCTCTCTGTCTTCCTTTTTTTCTCAGTCTCTTCCTGTCTCTCCGTTTCTCTCTTTCTGTCTGTCTTTGTCTCTCTGTCTCTTTTCTTTGTGTCCCCCTCTCTCTCTCTTTTAATGAGAAACTTGCTTTATTTTACGTTTTATACTCTCCTACAGTGTGTGTGTGTGTGTGTGTGTGTGTGTGTGTGTGTGTGTGTGTGTGTGTGTGTGTGTGAGATGAACCAAGGTCAATGTAAAAGGAGTTATTTGTGTGGAACATTTCCGTATTCTCTCATCCATATCGTGTTCAGAGCTCCTCCTGTCTGAAATACCTGCTTGGAACCCCAGGGTCAATTAGAGGTCGTTTAGACACCAGACCGCTGCTTAATTCTCCAGAACAGCAGCTCTGACAGTAGTGCAGGGTTTTACTAATGCCTTATCGTTTCTATAGCGACGCCCAGTTTACAGGGACACGCGACTCGAAACAAGTGTATGGAAGTGTATCTTCTTCTTCTATTATTATTATTACTATTATTATTATTACTATTATTATTATTATTATTATTATTATTATTATTATTGTTGTTGTTGTTGTTGTTGTTGTTGTTGTTGTTATTATTAAATCTTGTTCCGTAAACCTTCTGTCTCTTTGTAACTCTGATCAATATATTCAAAGTGAGGAAGAACTTAGATCTGTAGTTTCTCCTTCTTTTAATCAACACAAATTGCCATAACCCATCTCTCTCTCTCTCTCTCTCTCTCTCTCTCTCTCTCTCTCTCTCTCTCTCTCTCTCTCTCACTCTCTCTCTCTCTCTCTCTCTCTCTTTCT
>NC_139599.1:17398155-17400655 GCF_946808225.1 Silurus aristotelis | reverse complement strand
CTCTTTTATAGTCGAGAAAAATAAAAACGGTTCCTGAGTGAGCCCTCGACTTGGAGTTGTTTTTCACACTTTTATTTTTGTCCTTAATCTGAAAAGCAGTTAATAAATGCAGGTTTGTGTGTGTGTGTGTGTGTGTGTGTGTGTGTGTGTGTGTGTGTGTGTGTGTGTGTGTGAGTGTGTGTGTGTGTGTGTGTGTGTGTGTGTGAGTGTGTGTGTGTGTGTGTGTGTGTGTGTGTGTGTGTGTGTGTGTGTAAGCTTTTTTAATGATCAAACCAAACAGAAATTCTTGCTGATGTGATTTGAACTTGTGCTCATGTTGATAAACTGTAATCAGCTCAGTTCTGAGGCTCAGAGTCGGTTTGGAATCAGGTGAGGGAGTGATGGAGATGGAAAGAGAAAAAGATGGAGATGGAGAGAGTTAGAGATGGAGATGGAGATGGAGATAGAGATGGAGATGGAGATAAAGATGGAGAGAGATAGAGATGGAGATGGAGATAAGGATGGAGATGGAGATGGAGATAAGGATGGAGATGGAGATAGAGATGGAGATGGAGATGGAGATAGAGATGGAGATGGAGATAAAGATGGAGAGAGATAGAGATGGAGATGGAGATGGAGATAAAGATGGAGAGAGATAGAGATGGAGATGGAGATGGAGATAAGGATGGAGATGGAGATGGAGATAAGGATGGAGATAGAGATGGAGATGGAGATAAAGATTAAGAGAGAGATAGAGATGGAGATGGAGAAAAGGATGGAGATGGAGATGGAGATAAGGATGGAGATGGAGATAGAGATGGAGATGGAGATAAAGATGGAGAGAGATAGAGATGGAGATGGAGATGGAGATAGAGATGGAGATGGAGATAAAGATGGAGAGAGATAGAGATGGAGATGGAGATGGAGATAGAGATAAGGATGGAGATGGAGATGGAGATAAGGATGGAGATGGAGATAGAGATGGAGATGGAGATAAAGATGGAGAGAGATAGAGATGGAGATGGAGATGGAGATAGAGATGGAGATGGAGATAAAGATGGAGAGAGATGGAGATGGAGATGGAGATAGAGATAAGGATGGAGATGGAGATAGAGATAAGGATGGAGATTGAGATGTAATGTGGAAAAGAAATCAGAGTAAATTTATACAGTTTAAAGACGATTATTGTGTAGGATTGTGTATTTTAAACGTTCCTCTATAACACACAGTACAAATGATTTCCTTTGTGGAATATTTATTATTTATATCTCAATTTAGTGGAATGTCACATTTCTTATCTAAACATTTTCCTATGAATATGTTTGTTCATACTGAGTGAGATTTGTGAATCCTGCTCTTGCAATTCTGATGAAAACAGCAGACTGACATCAGAAAATATAAAGGTGTAAAGGCATAAAAGGTGTAAAAGGGTGTGAGAGTATCAAAGCATCAACCTTATTTCAACCAATCAGTGCTCACACCTGAAAGTCAATTTGAACAGGTGGAGTTTGGTGTGAACTTGTTTGGGTGAAGTGAAAACCTGCACCCACACTGGCCCTTTCTGGAAAAGATTGGACGCCCCTGCTTTGGACCCTTGACAGCTTTTGCAGGTTTTCCAGGTATAGAGACTGAAACTCTTTACACTTTTACACTTTTTATACTCTCACACCTTTTACACCTTTTATGCCTTTACACCTTTATATTTTCTGATATAAAGGATAAAACTAAAGTGTGTAAACGTCTACAGGGTGTAAAAGTGTACAGTGGTGTAGAAGTATAACCGGTTTAAAGGGTGTAAAATGTAAAAAAAATGTAAAAGGGCCCAAAGGTGTGAAGGGTGTAAAGTGTATTAGTGTAAAAGTTTGTTAGGTGGTAAAAGGTTAAATGTAAAGGTTGTGAAATGTTTATAAATGTTGTAAAAAGGAATAAGTGTAAAATGTGTAAAGAGTGTAAAAGATCTAAACAGGTAAATAGTATAATTTTTGTAAAAGGAAAGAAGATCGATAAAATGTGTAAAAGTATAAAGAGTGTAAAGATGTAAAAGTATTAATGGGTGAAACTGGTGTAAAAGTGTAAAGGGTGTAAAAGGGAATGAGTGTAAACAGTGTAATAGTGTAAAGGTTGTAATCTGGTCCTGTGTAAAGTAAACACAGTAACACATGAGGAGGAAACACACACCTTGATATGAAGTGTGTGATTGTGTAGTGCAGCATCACTTCTCGCCCACATCATCACGCCTACTGACCAACACTTCCATTCGGCCCATTTGTTCAAGTTTCATTTAGTTACAAAGAGAATTAATTCATTACGCCTGGGTTTATATACAGATACATGTATACTCCTTCACACACCACGGTTGCTATGGTTACTTAATCCAAACACTGTAACCTATAACCTCACACTGACGTGTGAACACGAAGAGATTTGTGTTGAATCAAAGTCTCGCACTATGTTGGAGTTCTGTTCATTAAAACAATCTTCAAAATCAAATAGAAATGTTTATTATTTATTTATTTATTTA
>NC_139599.1:17377421-17387421 GCF_946808225.1 Silurus aristotelis | reverse complement strand
ACTATCATCACTACCATCATCATCATCACGATCATCACCACCATCACCACCACCATCACTATCATCACTTTCATCACCACCACCATCATCATCACGATCATCACCACCATCACCACCACCATCACTATCATCACTATCATCACCACCACCATCATCATCACGATCATCACCACCATCACTATCATCACTATCATCACTACCATCATCATCATCACGATCATCACCACCATCACCACCACCATCACTATCATCACTATCATCACTACCATCATCATCATCACGATCATCACCACCATCACCACCACCATCACTATCATCACTATCATCACCACCACCATCATCATCACGATCATCACCACCATCACCACCACCATCACTATCATCACTACCATCATCATCATCACGATCATGATAATGGTGATGATGATGATGATGATGATGATAAATGATGATGAGAAAGAGCAGAAGAAGGTTTGGCTTTTCTCATTCCAATCCTGTTTTTGTATATTTGTTTTAGTTGCTGATTTACAGATGATGATGGACAAAAATAGCTGAACAGACAAACTGACACATACAGACATTGAGACATACAAATACACAGGCAAAGAGGGACAGAAAACTAGACAGATAGACAGACAGTGAAAGAGACAGAGAGAGAGAGAGAGAGAGAGAGAGAGAGAGAGAGAGAGAGAGAGAAAGAGAGAGAGACAGAGAGAGGGAGAGAGACTGATTGACAGACAGACAAAGAAAAAAAAAGTCTCTCTCTTTTTTACAGGAGCAGGAAGATGTGTAGGCGTACAGTGATGCAAAACAAGAAAATTATTGTGTGAGTCAGCGTGTGTGTGTGTGTGTGTGAGTGTGTGTGTGAGGAGACACTAGAGACAGAGTTTGCTTGCTACAGTGGTGACCTTCATTATCTACTCTTCAGGAGGAAAGCATTTAAAGATCAGCTACAGAGACACACAGTGGGTTCTACAGGTTTCCCAGAGATCTATACATTCCAGATCATGTTCCATAACATAAGTACATTCCAGAATATTCCATGGTATGAAATATTACATACTTGTTACATACATGTTACATAGTTTCAGAATAGTGAACGTGCTGGATAATGTTCTTGATGTTCCACTGAAAAACACAGACCTATATTCCAGATTGTTTCCTGAATTGTCTACATGGTGTAGGTCGCACAGCACATAATGGTTAAGTTTTAATTCCATATATGTTTTTATTCATCTTTAAGACCTTTTTTTTATAGAGGGACCAACACCTTCCTGGTGGTGGTTCTTTATGTTTCAGATGGTTCAAAATCATTTTTTCCCCAGAATCAGTGAATGTTGTGAAAGATGTTTATGATGTTTACAAATTTTTATTTTATTTATTTATTTTTTTTTATTTTTATTTTTTTTGGGGGGGGGTGTTAATAAATATTTTTATTATTATTTTTTATTTTATACACCATGCAAATGTTTTACAACATGTGTTTATATTTCGAAAATTGACATGTTTTCTGGAATTTTCTGCAGATTTCAAACAGCATCATAATACTTCATGGAAAGTTCTTTGAAAAGTGTGTTACACTATTTCCAGAAATAGAAGAATATTCAGAAAGTTAGCTGTAAACTAGACTCTCTTTAGGATTCAGAGTGTTCCTGAACCCTACCAACTAAACTCATCAACACAGATTATCACAGAATTTTCCAGAATGTTCTGTATGTTGCTAAATGTTCCATATGTTCACAGAATGCTCACTACATTTCAAAAAGGAACTCTAGAAAATCTTTCCCAAATGTACTGAATGTCCATGAACTCTAGAAGAGGTGGAGAAAACACAGAAAAGTGACAAAGTGAAGATGGGAAAAAAAAGTGAAGAGGAAAGATGGATCGCATGGAAATGAGAGTAAAGAAGAGAGTGGATGGAGGAAAGGAAACAAGAGAACGAGAAAGGATTTTTTACTGTAAATAAGTGAGCTTTGAATTGAGACAGACAGAAAGGGGATGAATGAGGGACAGGGGGCAGACGGAGATAAAGAGAGACAGTTGTAGAGACCGGTTCTGACCAGTTTAACTCATTTCAAACACATGTAGGTGATATATATATATTTGGTCTGTCAAAATGAACACTAACTGAATAAATTTTAACGGCACAAATTTTATTAATGCGCGATTAATGCAGCGCACATTTCTGTTTTATCATTTTTATAAAAAATTTAAATAAATAAAGAAATAAAGAAAGAAAGAAAGAAAGAAAGAAAGAAAGAAAGAAAGAAAGAAATATAAAAGAGGCGAAATTAAAACCTTCAACACAACACACATTTATCACAACGTCCTTTTCTACTCAGATATATAAAAAAAAAAAAAAAAAAGAATAAACTGCACCATTAAATTATTTGTAATAACTAAACATTTGTTTTGCTGATGCGCCGCCATGACGCAGACATCCGGCATTTAAAACCGTCCGTGTGGAAACATAGCAAAGGTTCCGTTTGGTGTCCTGATGATTTACATCGTTTGAAACACCAGAATTAATTTAAAACATTTACAAGAATATTTTATCTTTGTTGAGTTTGGTTTCACTAATAATAAACATACATTTGCATAAAACATCAATATTTGTACATGTTGATTAGAATATGAAAAAAAAAACCTTGAAAAGTGTTAATTCAAGGTACATTTTTAATCGAAGGACAGTCCTAATATACATATATATATATATATCTCTTATGTGCATTGTGTGTGTGTGTGTGTGTGTGTGTGTGTGTGTGTGTGTGTGTGTGTGTGTGTAAAACACTGTGTGGTTTCCTCAGCTTGGCGAGACGGCGAATAAAAACTAAAATAAAGCAATAAATCATGAAGCAAATAATGAGAGACAGACAGAGAGATTCACCACAACCTGCTGTTAAAAACACAACACAAACAAGTGTGTGTGTGTGTGTGTGTGTGTGTGTGTGTGTGTGTGTGTGTGTGTGTGTGTGTGTGTGTGTGTGTGTGTGTGTGTGTGTGCCTTTTCAGCAAAGTTTATGAGAGAAAACAACTCTTTCCAAAGAAATTAAATTTGAGGTAGTAAAATATATATTACTTTCTTTCTCTCTGTTTCTCTCTCCCTCCATCTCTCTACCTCCCTCATCCCCCCCCCCTCCTCTCTCTCTCTCTCTTTTCACCTCTTTTCCCATTTAGTTTCCCCTCTCAAATGACACCAGCTATATGCACACACACACACACACACACACACACACACACACACACACACACACACACACACACACACACAAACAAAGTGGGAGGGTTTCAGTTTTTCAAAGGCAGAAAAAAAGAGGTAAGAATCCCTCGTTTATCTCGTTAAGTGAGTGTCTTTTTTCTTCAGACCCATCAGTGGGTCTGCGTGTAAACAAACGCACTATTTTTAAACATATGAAAGGAGGCTTTTGATTGCATGTGAGATAATGAAGCTGTGAGCCGAGCCGAGCCGAGCCGAGCCGAGGAGCTTCCCAGGTAATTATCATCTGCTTTCAAAAGCCTCATTAAAATCACCCAAGTGCTGAGATCTTTGCCTGAGCGTCGGACCGAGCGGCCTGAGGACCAGCACCGCTTTCTGCTCGTCATGTTGCTCTGCAACACAGGTCTTTCGCTTCGCCGTTTCAAACAAACTTATTTTGCCTTCAAGCGAGTCGTCAGTGTTTTACCTCAGACTTCTCTACGATTCCTGCTCAGTAACAATGTCCTCCTGAAGAACACGGAGATTCCTGATACAACTGAACAACCTCCAAATACATACAAAGCATTTCACAGAAGGGCTTCGATATCCAGAGGATTAGAACCAAAAAAATCTAATCCTCAGTAAAAAAAAAGTCCAATCACAAAAATATAAATAAATATTTTACAGGAATAAATTAAAATCAGGATCTGATCTCTAATACAGGATATTCAGGATCTGATCTTAAAAACAGAATATTCAGGATCTGATCTCTAATACAGGATATTCAAAATCTGATATCTAACACGGGATAATTATGATCTTATCTCTGTTACAGCATATTCAGGATCTGATGTCTAAAACCACCCCGGTTACAGGAAATAATCTGGACAGAAAGGTAAAGGTCACTTCACTAGAAGGTCCTGAACCTCTTGACCCAGCAGGTGAAATCTATAAGGATGTAGATCAGGAGAGGTCACATCAGTAAAGCAGAATGAATCAGACTCCTCCGGGGCACCACAAATCAGATACGGCAGATAAAAGATCAGATTACAGAAGCCAGGGAATGGGACAAGAGCAGGCATGAGGGAGAGCAGAACTTTAGGTCAGGAGAGGCCAGCAATAGGGGAGCAGATCTATAGGTCAGAAAATCTCTGAGACAGGAGGAAACAACTCTCCAACGTCAGGGTTTTCAGATCATCAAGGCAAAGGAGAACAGATTAATGGGACAAGAGTTCTGAGGCAGAGGGAGTTTGATATTTTGGTAACACTTTATTTTAGGGATCGTAAATTCTGCAGTAATTAATGACTAATAACTGCACACCTGCACACAGAGAACTTTTAAAGGGTGAATTTTGCCCTAAACAAACTTCCAGAAGCTTTTATTCCTCGCTAACAAGGTCGTCGTTATGAGAGAAAAACCAATCAAGGCCTTATAAATAGTGCGTAATAAAGCACACGCTCATAACCAGTCATTAACAAACGCAGTTATTAGTCATTCATTACTGGCGGAGTTCTGATCCCTGGAATAGTGTTACTGATATTCCTTCTGCTTTAGAGAAGCTCTGATAAACAGACGGAGATCTTCAAGGGAAAAGAGGTGGAATAAGTAAGACATTAAAGAAGAGATCCAAAAAGAAATTAGTGTCACGTGGAGCCACAACTTCAGATCAGAAGGAGAACACAAAATAATGGGCTCAAAAAGATTCAGATCTCCAAACAGAAGCACTCAGACCTTCAAAACAGAAGAATCCAGACCTTTACAAAAGAAGAATCCAGACCTTTAAGCCATAATAAACTAGAACTGAAAGAGAACTAGGTTTGCTAGGCAGAAGATTCCAGAGCTTTCATTTAGCCTTCAAGTTTAAATAAAGTGATTCCTTATCTTAAAAAAGTGGTGAGATCTTTTTGTCAGCAGTGGTTGGATCTCAAACACAAAGAGAACCATGCCTTGACCGATCATAACAATAAACTGGATGAGACCTTCAGGTGGGGATGGGATGATCTTTAATTTAAAAAGTAGCCAGATCTTTTAGTCGGAAGGTGTTGAACATTTAAGTCAGAAGATAGATGTCTAACTAGAGAAGGTCAGATGAGTAATTGAGAAAGAGTCAGATCTTTATGTCAGAAGGAGACCGATCTCTAAGTCAGTAGGGAGAAGAGATTTTTAAGCAGATCTTCAAAATAAGTGCCAGATCACGGAGAAGGTTCGGAATCAGACACATATCCAGTACCAAGGACAGATCCCTGAGGCATCATCACTCATCCAATCAATACTGAACATCAGACTGCAGCTTCACCACCTGGGACAAGGACAAACACATGTCCACCAACACCACGGTTCTGCTACTTCTCCACTGTTCCAGAGACCTGACCTGCACTACACCTCTTTCACTCTTATTCAGTCACACACTCACCCACTATTACACACACTTACACTCGCTATTATTCACTCTCACACACTCACTCACTATTACACACACTCACACTCGCTATTATTCACTCTCACACACTCACTCACTATTACACACACTCACACTCGCTATTATTCACTCTCACACACTCACTCACTATTACACACACTTACACTCGCTATTATTCACTCTCACACACTCACTCACTATTACACACACTCACACTCGCTATTATTCACTCTCACACACTCACTTACTATTACACACACTTACACTCGCTATTATTCACTCTCACACACTCACTCACTATTATACACACTCACACTCGCTATTATTCACTCTCACACACTCACCCACTATTACACACACTTACACTCGCTATTATTCACTCTCACACACTCACTCACTATTACACACACTCACACTCGCTATTATTCACTCTCACACACTCACTCACTATTACACACACTCACACTCGCTATTATTCACTCTCACACACTCACTCACTATTACACACACTCACACTCGCTATTATTCACTCTCACACACTCACTTACTATTACACACACTTACACTCGCTATTATTTACTCTCACACACTCACTCACTATTACACACACTCACACTCGCTATTATTCACTCTCACATACTCACTCACTATTACACACACTCATACTCGCTATTATTCACTCTCACACACTCACTCACTATTACACACACTCACACTCGCTATTATTCACTCTCACACACTCACTCACTATTACACACACTCACACTCGCTATTATTCACTCTCACACACTCACTCACTATTACACACACTTTCACTCGCTATTATTCACTCTCACACACTCACTCACTATTACACACACTTTCACTCGCTATTATTCACTCTCACACACTCACTCAATATTACACACACTTACACTCGCTATTATTCACTCTCACACACTCACTCACTATTACACACATTTACACTCGCTATTATTCACTCTCACACACTCACTCAATATTACACACACTTACACTCGCTATTATTCACTCTCACACACTCACTCACTATTACACACACTCACACTCGCTATTATTCACTCTCACACACTCACTCACTATTACACACACTTACACTCGCTATTATTTACTCTCACACACTCACTCACTATTACACACACACACACTCGCTATTATTTACTCTCACACACTCACTCACTATTACACACACACATTTGCTATTATTCACTCTCACACACTCACTCACTATTACACACACACACACTCGCTATTATTCACTCTCACACACTCACTCACTATTACACACACACACACACACTCGCTATTATTCACTCTCACACACTCACTTACTATTACACACACTTACACTCGCTATTATTCACTCTCACACACTCACTCACTATTATACACACTCACACTCGCTATTATTCACTCTCACACACTCACTCACTATTACACACACTTACACTCGCTATTATTCACTCTCACACACTCACTCACTATTACACACACTCACACTCGCTATTATTCACTCTCACACACTCACTCACTATTACACACACTTACACTCGCTATTATTTACTCTCACACACTCACTCACTATTACACACACACACACTCGCTATTATTTACTCTCACACACTCACTCACTATTACACACACACATTTGCTATTATTCACTCTCACACACTCACTCACTATTACACACACACACACTCGCTATTATTCACTCTCACACACTCACTCACTATTACACACACACATTTGCTATTATTCACTCTCACACACTCACTCACTATTACACACACACACACTCGCTATTATTCACTCTCACACACTCACTCACTATTACACACACACACACACACTCGCTATTATTCACTCTCACACACTCACTTACTATTACACACACTTACACTCGCTATTATTCACTCTCACACACTCACTCACTATTATACACACTCACACTCGCTATTATTCACTCTCACACACTCACTCACTATTACACACACTTACACTCGCTATTATTCACTCTCACACACTCACTCACTATTACACACACTCACACTCGCTATTATTCACTCTCACACACTCACTATTACACACACTTACACTCGCTATTATTTACTCTCACACACTCACTCACTATTACACACACTCACACTCGCTATTATTCACTCTCACATACTCACTCACTATTACACACACTCACACTCGCTATTATTCACTCTCACACACTCACTCACTATTACACACACTCACACTCGCTATTATTCACTCTCACACACTCACTTACTATTACACACACTTACACTTGCTATTATTCACTCTCACACACTCACTCACTATTACACACACTTACACTCGCTATTATTCACTCTCACACACTCACTCACTATTACACACACTCACACTCGCTATTATTCACTCTCACACACTCACTTACTATTACACACACACACACTCGCTATTATTCACTCTTACACACTCACTCACTATTATACACACTCACACTCGCTATTATTCACTCTCACACACTCACTCACTATTACACACACTCACACTCGCTATTATTCACTCTCACACACTCACTCACTATTACACACACTTACACTTGCTATTATTCACGCTCACACACTCACTCACTATTACACACACTTACACTCGCTATTATTCACTCTCACACACTCACTCACTATTACACACACTTACACTCGCTATTATTCACTCTCACACACTCACTCACTATTACACACACTTACACTCGCTATTATTCACTCTCACACACTCACTCACTATTACACACACTCACACTCGCTATTATTCACTCTCACACACTCACTTACTATTACACACACTTACACTCGCTATTATTTACTCTCACACACTCACTCACTATTATACACACACACACACACACACTCGCTATTATTCACTCTCACACACTCACTTACTATTACACACACTTACACTCGCTATTATTTACTCTCACACACTCACTCACTATTACACACACACACACACACACACACACACACTCGATATTATTCACTCTCACACACTCACTTACTATTACACACACTTACACTCGCTATTATTTACTCTCACACACTTACTCACTATTACACACACACACACACACATTAGCTATTATTCACTCTCACACACTCACTTACTATTACACACACTTACACTCGCTATTATTTACTCTCACACACCCACTCACTATTACACACACACACACACACACTCGCTATTATTCACTTTTACACACTCACTCACTATTACACACACTCACACTCGCTATTATTCACTCACACACACTCACTCACTATTACACACACTCACACTCGCTATTATTCACTCTCACACACTCACTCACTATTATACACACTCACACTCGCTATTATTCACTCTCACACACTCACTCACTATTACACACACTTACACTCGCTATTATTCACTCTCACACACTCACTCACTATTACACACACTCACACTCGCTATTATTCACTCTCACACACTCACTTACTATTACACACACTTACACTCGCTATTATTTACTCTCACACACTCACTCACTATTACACACACTCACACTCGCTATTATTCACTCTCACATACTCACTCACTATTACACACACACACACTCGCTATTATTCACTCTCACACACTCACTCACTATTACACACACTCACACTCGCTATTATTCACTCTCACACACTCACTTACTATTACACACACTTACACTTGCTATTATTCACTCTCACACACTCACTCACTATTACACACACTTACACTCGCTATTATTCACTCTCACACACTCACTCACTATTACACACACTCACACTCGCTATTATTCACTCTCACACACTCACTTACTATTACACACACACACACACTCGCTATTATTCACTCTTACACACTCACTCACTATTATACACACTCACACTCGCTATTATTCACTCTCACACACTCACTCACTATTACACACACTCACACTCGCTATTATTCACTCTCACACACTCACTCACTATTACACACACTTACACTTGCTATTATTCACGCTCACACACTCACTCACTATTACACACACTTACACTCGCTATTATTCACTCTCACACACTCACTCACTATTACACACACTTACACTCGCTATTATTCACTCTCACACACTCACTCACTATTACACACACTTACACTCGCTATTATTCACTCTCACACACTCACTCACTATTACACACACTCACACTCGCTATTATTCACTCTCACACACTCACTTACTATTACACACACTTACACTCGCTATTATTTACTCTCACACACTCACTCACTATTATACACACACACACACACACACACTCGCTATTATTCACTCTCACAC
>NC_139599.1:17368367-17370867 GCF_946808225.1 Silurus aristotelis | reverse complement strand
CCAGACAGCTCTGCTCTGATTGGCTGACAAATCTCTACCAATTAAAGATGACAGTGACAGGAACAGACTGTGGGGTGTGTCTCTCACAGCGCATAATGAGTGAGAGAAGATCTCACACACACACACACACACACACACACACACACACACATATATAAAGTGCTCTGACACACTGCACTATATCATGTTATTTTCTGGTGAAAAATGTAACACACAATCCCCACTCTCAGTGTGAACAGAGCTGTGAGAAGAGATGACTGAACCTTCAATCCTGAACCCAATAAATGTCCTCCTCTTCTCCTTTCTCCTTCTCCTTCTTTTCTTTTTCTTATTTCTAGTGCTTTCTCTTTATTTCCCCACCTCACTCCTCCTTTCTTTACCCTCTCCTCTTCTCTCCTCCTTTTTTCCACTCTTCCTTTCTTCATCAGAAACCTCCACAGCTCCCTCACCATCCTCCTCACTGCCTGATTTAACATTTCACACACATCTCCAATCCAATTCCCACATGAACATTTCCATCCCTGGACACACACACATACACACACACACGCGCACACACACACGCCTCACATACACCTCACATACACCTTACACACCTTTTACAAACAAACATCTACACACCGCACACAAAGCTTGTACACATCTCACACACACACCTCACACACACCTTTCACACAAACACCTCACACACATACACACACACACATACACACACACACTCCTCTATTGCACCCACACAAACTCAGCTGAAATGCATTCAAACTGAATTTAAAGTGCACATTCACATAAAAAGTGTGTGTGTGTGTGTGTGTGTGTGTGTGTGTGTGTGTGTGTGTGTTAAAGAGAATCTTAGTATTCCAGCTTTTTTCCTAAACCTCCATGATGAAAATTAGCATCTTAATGATTCCTTTATGGAAATCAATCAACTTAATGTAGTTCTATTAACACTGTCAGACCAACAAAATAGATTTATATTAACATCCGTCTATCTGCCTGTCCATCTATCTGCCCGTCTGTCCATCTTTCTGCCCGTCTGTCCATCAATCTGCTCGTCTGTACATCTATTTGCCTGTTTGTCTATCAGTCTGTCTGCCTTTCTGTCTGCCTGTTTCTCTATCTATCTGCCTGTCTATCAGTCAGTCTGTCTGTAAGTCTGCCTGTCTGTACATTTGATTGCCTGTCTGTCTGACTTTCTGTCAATACGTCTGTCTGTCTGTCTGTTCATCTGTCTGTCTGTTCATCTGTCTGTCTGCACTGTATTTCCGTATGTTATTGATAGACCTCTGGACCACAGACAAGCTGCTTTCACCAGGGTGCTGAACGGACAGCGACACTTTCAGCACTACTCCAGTGGACCCTCAGCACAGGGTAGCAGACAGATTGACTGAATGGAGCACGTCTGCATGGTGGAGAGAATCACTGCACCTCACAGGACGGATGCTTCAGTCTACATAATTTTGTTTTAGGACAGTAATGATTGCCCCCTGCTGTCCCTAATGGGTGAAACCCTATGGAAGATCCCTGGACTTCAATCACTGCTCCATTTACCAACCCTTCCAAACTCTGGAACATTAACTAGATGACAGTTGTTAGACCTGCTAAAGTTCTGGTCACTTTGGCTTGTCCATCGCACCTGCTCTGGGTCACAATAAGATGCATATAAGTCTTTACCCTCTACTACAACAACCCACAAATATGTCCAGGATCTCTCTCTACCTCCACACCCTGCAGCCCACAGTGGCCTCCACTAGACTTCATCCTAAACTTCATACCTTTTACCCTCCCAATATTTCCTTTATTCCTTTAGTAAAGGAAATAAAAACCTCGAGCTGTGCACTTGTCTGGGTCTGTCTGTGTCTGCATTCTGTCTGTGTTTGTTTCCTACTGTGTCTGCGTTATGTCTTCATTCTTTTTGTTTACATTCTGTCTTCATCCTTCTGTGTCTGTCTGCATTCTGTCTGTGTCTGCGTTCTGTCGATGGTCTGTCTCTCTGTATTATGTCTGTGTCCTGCTGTGTCTATCTGTGTTTTGTCTGCATTTGCATCCTGCCTGTTTGTCTGTGTTTTCATTCTGACTGTGTCTGTGTCTGTCTGTGTTTTGTCTGCCATTGTATTCTTATATCTTTGTCTGTGTTTGGTTTCTGTATGTGTCTGCCTTCTGTCTTTGTTCTGTCTGTCTGTGTTCTTTCTGTGTCTGTGTTCTGTCAGTCTGCATTCTGTCTGTGTCCTGCTGTGTCTGTCTGTGTCCTGCTGGGTCTGTCTGTGTCCTTTCAACTTCCTGTTGTGTTCTGTCTGCATCTGTCTGCATTCTGTCTGTTCTATCTGCATCGAAGTCCTGCTGTGTCTGTCTGTGTCCTTCGTCTGTTTGCATTCTGTCTGTTCTATCTGCATCTCAGTCCTGCTGTGTCCTTCGTCTGTCTGCATTCTGTCTGTTTTATCTGCATCGAAGTCCTGCTGTGTCTGTCCGTGTCCTTTGTCTGTCTGCATTCTGTCTGTTCTAT